>NC_046605.1:23231374-23512918 GCF_011750605.1 Drosophila busckii
CAGCGATAGAATCTAGGAACGTGCAATCCTAAAACAGTTAAAAGAAACTGTTAGATAATGTTTAGTTTTAAGATTTGTGTACTTATTGTTAGTCTCAACTTAAGAGAAGATTCAATAAAAACAGCAAAGTTTAAAAAAAAAATAAAAAAAAAAAACAAAAAAAAAAGTGTGATGTACAAAGAATTTTTACCTAACATAACATTGGAAACTTAATGGAAGATCAACTCTCTAACAAACAAAAAAGAAAATTCAAGTGTACAAAATATATAAAAATAACATAAGAAGCTTAATGGGAGATCAACTCTGTAAAAAAAGAATAAAGTTCAAATTATTTGTCTTGACAAAGAAATTACATAATATATTCAATCAATGATTTCTTTCTTTGCAAAAAATAGAAGTATGTCACGGTTGCCACTTCAAAAATTTTTAATGGGCCAAAAAAATATAAAAAAGAGCCAAATTTTTATTTATTATTTATTTAAATTTTTTTATCTCCTATCATATAATATAATATAAAAACATGAACAAAAACATAACAAAATATTTTTCTTCAATGAAAACAGCGGAACAATTTAGTTTCGATCTGGCACTTTTAGGTTTCAGACATTAATCACTTTTAGAATTGCAAAAAAAATGCATTAACAAAAAAATGAATTCGTTTTTTCAAATTTAAAATTTCTTGTACCGCTACTAGCAAAATAAGAGCCAAATTCAATAAAAATGGGCCAAAGAGCCAACGAGATAAAAATGAGCCAGTTTTGGCTCAAAAGAGCCAAATCTGGCCAACCGTGAGCTGCGATGCTCTAGTCATTAATAATTTTTCACAGCACCATCGATAGCGACAAAAACCTATCGATGGTGCCTCAAAAAGGTAAAATTTCGATACCTCGATAGTACTATCGATAGTTTCCCAGCTCTACTCTATTCCATTTTTCGAGTTACAAATTCAACCTAATTGCCGTAATATTTATTTTCATGGATGTTAGCATTATGGAGATGAGTTCGCCGTTGGAGTCCACCACTGAGTTAAATTTTAGTATGGATGATGAAAAAGTGCAATTGCCAGAGCACACAACGGGTGCAGCAGGCAGCAAAGCTATTTCAGTTGTTGATATATGCGACAGACCCATATCAGCCAGTGGTTGTTATTGGTATGCATATGTACATTACATTATTACATATTAAATCCATTAAACATACATCGTAGTCTAAAAGTTATTTAATTTGATTATTATTAGTGGCAAAGATCGAAACCTCAATGTGGTAGAACTACTGTGTGCAACGTGCTCACGTTGGATTCACGAGACGTGCATTACGTATCAGCTCGGCAAAGTAAAATTGTTGCCATTTATAAGCAACTATATTTTTGTATGCAAAAATTGTTCGGCCACGGGTTTGGAAAGTTTTCGAAAAAGTCAAGCTAGTAAGTAGGACACTACAGTTAACATATATGTACATACATAGGTTCTGAAATTAACATTGATTTTCAATTTAAAGCAATTTCTCAGATGTGTCAATGCGCGATTGCTAATATGCAACAGTTAGCTCTGCGTGATCGCAAGCAACAGACCCAATTTAGTAAAGATAGAGAGATTATACCTTACATCGAACAATATTGGGAATCTATGACAACGATGCCCCGACGATTAACGCAATCTTGGTACTCTACCGTACAGCGATCTCTCATGAAAGATGTGAACACGATATTCACATATGAAGAGCATGTGGAGCACGGTGCGATGTATGGGCTATTTCACACTGATTTACGCTTAATAAAGCCGAATTACGATCTTTTGGGCAAAACGGGTGGAATGCGCCTTACTGAGGATGGTTTTATGCAAGGTGGGTATTTAAGTTAGTTGTTGTAATTTCAAAGGTCAGTATAATTTGAAGAGTAGTATAATTTGAATGTACTATTCATTGGTAACTTCTTTGTTTAACCCATATATAAGCCTTATCGATGCTTAGTGCTCTAACTTATGCTTCATCTGCAAAAGTTGTTGTGTGATGCCCTAGTCTAAGTGTATAAAATAGATAAACCTTAGCTATGCTTAATGTTTTAACTTATACTTCATCTGCAAAAGTTGTTGTGTGATGCCCTATCCAAAGTGTATAAAATAGTTGTCTACGCACATGCTATTCGCAAACATCACGGCCTCATTTGTTCTTCTTCATTAGATATTTCGTTTGTTCGCTTTCCTTCTTTTTTAAACATACGATTCGGTTGTGCAACGGATAACTAATATTATATTTTGTAAAAGTTTTTTGTGAAATTTAGCCAGAAATAACATTTAGCTTTTTTTCAGTGGTCTTCGGGTCGTTTTTTACCTAACACTGAAGGCTTCCCCCCTTATTCTACTCGCTTCACGATCTCCGTCAACCTTTTTTTTTTTAGAATTAAAATGTCGGTCCTCTGTTTAGGTCTTCTCTAAAATACCAAATTGCTTTAAGTTTCGTAAACTAAAAAATAATTATTGTGAACGTGGTAAGATTATTATTAGAATATTTTATAGATGTGTAAAACGAAGCTCATACACACAAATAATTTTACGATTTCCAATATTAGGTTGTTTGGTAATGATTCTTTTTGATTTTTGACGATTATTTTCGTTACCATTGTCTGATTTAAGTGCTATATATACCGTTTTCTTCGTTAATTTACTACCAATTTGAATATTTATATGCCGCCCCTGAATAAGTCCTTAATCCTGTAGGCAAAAAACTCAACATGTCGATTTTCACAAGCCTCTTTATTTCTGGCTATAAAAAAAAAAAAATATTCAATAGCTTAGGGTGAAGTGGGGTGGATGCATTGAAACTTTCTAACCAAGCTTGGTGTTGTCATATGTGATCCATTTTTCACTGCCATTGGTCCAGAAATAAGTCGAATTTATTACGGTGCAGCAGAGATAGGCGGATTGAGACACTGTCCGAAAGGTTATTTTGTGATAACTCATAAGGCACCCATACATCTAGCTTCCTTTTTCTTACTTTCGACTTTAAATGCCTATGGACGGTTTCCGTGAATAGTTGGAGCTTCTCTGTTATCTCTCTAATAGGTACATGACCATTTTTCGAAAATTTTTAGACTTGCTTTCTATGAACATTTTTTTACCCGTCACTTTTTAGATTATCCGATACGGGCTTGGGTGAATTTCGGCGACAAAATTTCAGATTTTTATCTCTTCCCGTTTGTAAGTCAGTTTTATTGAGATAAAAATTGGGTTTTCCCGTAAGAATTTTCCGAATATGAACAGTCATTAAATATATTTTTAAAGATTTTAAGTGAAAATCTTCAATTTTTACCTAATACTATTCGTGAAAGCAATTTTTATTAAAAGAAAATAGAGTTTTCCCCTTGGAAATCTTGAGAAGCACCTTAGATATTTTTGATAGAATGATTTTTCAACTCTCTACTTCCTATTGGTTAAGCTGTATAGCGATCACCCTTTATTATTACCCGTCCGGTCAAACTAATTTTATATATAATATATGTAACACACGCTTTAACACTAATAATATTGATTCACACTTCTTTTCTCTACAACGAGGTAGAATGTAAATAATGTAATTAAAAATGTACACCAAAAAATGTCTACAAGTTTTCTGTTCTGAAATACGTCAATACTTATAAATTTTTACACATTCCAGCAGCTCTGGCTAAAAACAATCGGCAGAAGCGAAAGTTTCCGGGTAATGATGCAGGCCCAACTGGAAAAAAAGGACGTCCTAGTTCGGATATTACAGCTAATGTTAAGCTCCCGCCACACGGATATCCACTAGAGCATCCGTTTAACAAGGATGGTTATCGCTATATACTCGCAGAACCTGATCCACATGCACCTTTTCGTCAAGAATTTGATGAGAGCTCCGACTGGGCTGGAAAACCAATACCTGGCTGGCTATATCGTACATTGGTACCTAATGCCGTGCTTCTGGCACTGCATGACCGTGCGCCGCAGTTAAAGATAAGTGAGGATCGCCTAGCGGTTACTGGAGAGCGAGGGTACTCTCAAGTTCGAGCCACACACTGTTAGTCATTACCTGAAGAGATTTATTTGATTTTTACAAAATAATTTAATTTATTTAAACTTGCAGCTGTTAACCGCGGTTGTTGGTACTATGAGGTCACAATTGAAGAGATGCCAGATGGTGCTGCTACACGACTCGGGTGGGGGAGGGAATATGGTAATTTGCAAGCCCCGCTTGGTTATGATAAATTTGGCTACTCGTGGCGCTCACGTAAAGGCACAAGGTTTACTGAAAGTCACGGCAAGCATTACAGCGAGCCATATGGAGAAGGTGATACGCTCGGTCTGCTTATAACTCTACCCGAGGATACGGCACAAGACTATCTGCCAAACACATTTAAGGATCGCGTAAGTTAATGAATGTTTTTGCTCGCCTATCTGGTAATCGTATATATTCCCTCATAGCCCCTTGTTAAATTTAAGTCGCATTTATACTACGAGGATAAAGATAAAATATCCGAGACTATCAAAAATATGCGCATTCTCCTTGGAAGCCGCATTGAGTTCTTTAAAAATGGTCTCTCTAAGGGTGTGGCTTTTGAAGAAATTTACTCAGGTAGCTACTATCCGGCAATTTCAATACACAAGGGCGCCACAGTTAGTGTCAATTTCGGACCAGTTTTCAAATATCCTGATGTGCTGGCCAATCGTAACGCAAAAGGCGTAAGTTACACTTAAAAAAATGTATTCATTCATATAAAAGTATTACTATACTATACATAACAGATGCAAGATCGTGTTGATGAATTAATAACGGAACAATGTCTGGCGGATACACTATATCTAACAGAAAATGATGGACGTCTTCGATTGGACAACACAGGGATTTAATTATTTACTGTTTATTTAATCAGAAAATTTGTTTATTTGCTCATTACATTTCAAATTACACATTTATAGTATTATAAGTATTGAATTGAATTAATAAACTCGCAAGATTCTTTCAATTACTGTTTAATCTACATACTATACTTTGCAACATAAAATGCCGTCAAAACGGCTGAAACAATTACCTTGAATTTTATTTATTATTATTATTTATATATTCTAAAATGCACAGTATGCATGCACAGAAAGTTTAAATTATATGCAATAGGGTTAAAAATAATATTGGCCATTTTAGACTACGTTAGCCCATGCCGATTACGTATTCTATTTTCATTCAATTTTTATATTTATTTATGTAACAATGTTCTATCTTTATAATTTAAGCCGATTTTAAATTAATTTTGTGTATTTTTCTTTTTATAACTAAAATGATTAATTCATTTTAGGATTCTTTCAAATCAGACTTGTAGCACACAGTTATTGTAGATAATGTATTCAGTGTATTCATTTCCAAGGACTATTTTGATTGATATGAAAATAACTCTAAAGCTTAAGAATTCTTTATTAGGTATTATAATGTGGAAAATCATATTGTTACTATTTACATGCTTAATTATTATACAAAATATATAATAACTAAAGGGTGGTGAGTGTTAGCTCCTAAGGCCATCAAATGTTAACTCCTTTTAGTATTAATTATTCTTTTTATTTGCTAACTCAAATTCTACTGATCCAAAAATTGTTTCACTGGAGTTTCTTGGTGCCTGTGTAGATAACGTTATAAATACATTTAAGATATCTGAAAATTTATAGATGTCTAACTCACCACTCAGTTAATAATTGTATCCCCCTTATGCGATGGTTCTGTTTTAATAATTTAACGTAGAGATGTAAGAGAACATTTTATCGTTGGATACAATATTAGAATTTGATTATTTATGTGCTTTTAATTTTGCACTATATGGTAAAGAGTATCCATTGCCAGCTACAAGTTCAGCGCGAGGATTATGCACAGCAGCTGAAATTGAACGTACAGGTGATGGAGTTATTGAATTAGTTCGCAATTGCGCTAACGACATATGAAATTGTTCTTTACATTGGGTTTTGTAAATGGGTTCTGCGGAGCGCAGTGATGATATTGTGCTATTGTCTCCGCTCATTAAGACACTACTCGAAATACTATGGCTAGATGTTGCACAAGTCGTTGAATGGTCTCTTTGAGGATTCAGGGATGGCAGCACAATACTATGCTTGTTGCTAAGAAACCGTGTGGAGACCATAGGCATATGCCAAGCTGTACAAATGCCTGCAGGCTGTCTCCGCTCTGCACTACTTGCGTATAATATTGCAGCAGACTTTGGCTGTTGTTGAACCTGAACCTGTGTTAGTTGCACAAAACTTCGATTATTAAGTAGGCCTCGAAAACGATGGTTGGAATCGACTACGTTGAAAATGGGCGGCATTCTGAGATAGGAACGTACACATGTTACTGCTGCTGTGGCAGTAGCAGTTGTGATGGATTGAGGTGACCTATGCGTTAATGACGACTGGGAGTGTTCGCGTTTTCTTAGGTTGAGTTTCAACGGTGTGACCTGCAGGTCAATTTCATGTTTAGTGTCAAGATTTTTAGCAGAACGAATATAATTCAGAGCTGTAGGCATTTTGGGTATCCACTGGTATCCTACTGTTGGCGTTAAGAATCCATTATCTTGCTCTCCACTATCGCCATATTCATTCAATGAATTAAGACTCAGATCAGAGATAGAATCCAATTCTCTATCATGAAAATGAACATTAGCATCATATCTTTTTTCCATTAGAGGCTTCTTTTCAATAGCCAACACACATGGAAATTTATTATGCCAGTCACTAATTTCGTGTCGGAGGTCAGGCTCCATTTCTATCAGGGGAGCTTCTCCAGTCAACATGCGTTCGACTTTTTCCCAATCCAGTTTGTTTTTTTTTATAGCATCGTCCGCCCAGGGTATTGAGCCAATGGAGCTGCGATCAATGCTACTGGGTGAGTTGGGTACGTCTTGCAGGAACTCCAAATCGTCGTCATTGTCAGGCTCTTGCTCGCTATGATTAATGTCACATTCTTTGTTGTTGTTGTTATCACAAGGATACAAAGGGGTCACATTGACATGAGATTCCTCTTCGCCGTCACCTGAGGTATTATATCGCTGCTCTGCTTTGAAGTAATAACGTCTTTCAGACATTAGACAATGAACAGAAATCTCCGACTGGTTATGCCTTGTGTAGAATAGGATTTCAAAAAGGCCCAAGGTATCTTTGAAAGCGATGCCGTGTGAGGTCTGTGCAGCAGCAATATAAGCAGCAGACATACAGTTGATATGTTGTGGCTCATTCCAGTTCAGCCTGTTATTTATTATCCTCTTATTTAAGTTTCTCCCAACCCCCGAAACAGTGAAAGCATGCGCAGTAGCAATCAGGAATCAGAATGGCATTTGTGTTTCACATTTAAGATTTCACTAAAAGGACTTCATGAAATCATCCCTGCCTATAAAAGGAAATTGGTTAATTGCTGCAAATAGTAGACACGCACACAGTTAAAACCAGATTTCAAATCATTCGATTGATTCTAAAATGTTGTTTGACTTGAATGATATGAATAGGTGAGTAGTATAATTGAGCTAGTTCATTTCATGTTGTATTTTCTGACATTATTATAAATATGCAAGTTTAAAAAGTAAAATACGATAACTATTAATTCCTACTTTATTTCAAATGATATGCACACATACATATTCATATAATTAAATATAAATTAAGTACATATGAACTAAACAGGGTTACTCAATTGAACTTTCAGGAACTTGCTTCAGTTCACGACGCTCATTTCTTTGATTTGGGAACCTAGCCGCCTCAAATTGCCATGGAAGATTGACACTAAATGCTCTTAGATTATTGCCGGAGATACATGTGTGACGGTGAAAGAGTTTTTCTTGGGAGATTTTTATTTGCACTCTAAAATGTGGCACGAGGCTCGTAAACAAGAACGTCGTATACGCGGTCTTATTGTGGACTACCGCAAGCGTGCGGAGCGGAGACAGTATTTTTACTCGGCTATTTGTGCAGATCCCACGCAATTTCTCCAATTGCATGGCAGACGGTGTAAAATTTATCTGGACCCAGCCGTTGCTGCAGCTGGAGATGGTGATGCAATTATGCAAGTGATATTCTGCACCACCATACAAATCATTCTATTTTATCTGTTGCACTAGTATTGTATTAGCTAATCTCTGTCTTGCTTGTTTATTTTACAGAGTTCCTTGGCAAGGACAGCAAGACAATCTTATTGATCGATTTGACGTGCGTGCACATCTTGACTACATAGCACCTGTAGGTAAAAGTTTTTCGAACGCTTCAGGAAATCCTGAAACGGAGCTTACAGTTGAGGAACGTCAGTTAAACTACGAGCGTTATCGCATATTAGCACAAAATGATTTTCTAAATCTATGTGAAGATAAATTTTTGCATCAATTGTATTTAGAGGAGCAGTTTGGCGCAAATGCCCAGTTGGAAGCAGAACGTAATATAGGCAAGAAAAAGCAAAAAAGTAGCAGTGGAGGTGCTACTATTGGATACTCCTACGAAGAGTCAAGAGAGGTATCATCAGTGACTATTGGACCACAGCCCTTTGGTATTGTTTCCGCATCGAGTGGCCTTGTATCTACCACTACTAAAACAGGTGCAAATGTTGATAAAGCGGAAAATACCGATAATTCAGATTCTGATATAGATATGGATGTGTCTATTGACATTGCTAAACTTGACACAGCGCAAGCGCATGAGCTGAACGCATGTGGACGTAATTATGGAATGAAAAGCAATGACTTTTTCTCGCATCTCACCAAAGATGCAGATGAAGCTGATGCGCTACGGATTGCTCGCGAAGAAGAACAGGAGAAAATGCTTTTAAGTGGACGCAAATCTCGTCGGGAGCGCAGAGCGCAGAAAGAGCGCCGCATTGCTAATAGGCCCTTTAGTCCGCCAAGTTATGCAGCCAAGGAGGATCAGAGCCAAAAAAATGATGAGGATGAAGATACAGAATCTCACTCACCATCACCAGTTGAGGGCGTAGGTGATAAAATCACTTACATCACATCATTTGGCGCCGATGATGAAATGCAGTCGCATTCAAAGATCACGATTAATTTGAAAAAGTCTGGGCAGACACTGGGCGAGTCCTGCATTAGTGCTACCAGTGTTGCGGCAACTGCCGCTACTCCTATCTCTTATGCTCAAAAGGTAAAGGAAAACTTAGATACCCTTAAGATAATTAACGATACGTCAAGGCGGTCCAGACGCCGAGTCACCCGCTCTAGCTCTTCATCTAGTCCGAATTGTCGTCGCAATCGGTATCGTAAATATCATCGCTGGAGTCGCACTCCAAGTCGGGGTCGCAGCCAACGACGACGTAAATACTACTCGAGATCATCTAGTTCGTGTCAGCATTATACATCTCACAGCCGCAGTCCAAGCCATAAGCGAACACGTAAACGTTTCTCGCATTCCTCTTGCAGTTCAAGCTCAAACTCTTATTCTAATAGAAGAAGCTCACGCTCTCACTCTGTCCGAAGTCGCGCGCACTCTATTGTTCAGAAACAAAATGAAGCGTCTACATCTCGAACACAGAAATCAATAGGCTTGATTGCCACATCTTCCGGAACAATTTTAACGTCAACTCACCATGTGCCATTGAGGCAAATGGAGCTACAACAATCAAGGTCACTTTCCCAAAAAGCCCCTACTGTGCCTATGATCAGCTACCCTATGTCTACGCGAGTCTTAAGCTTAGCAGCTACGGCAACAGGTCCAACAGCAGCTGTGAGCAATGCGGTACTGATGCTATCACAAGTAACGGAAGCCCCACCGCCTCCTCTCAAGCGTTATTATGGAAGGAAGCGCGGAAACAACACATCGTCCTCATCATCAGCTGAGCACAGCGAGCCAAGCGATAGAAGAGATGATATCAATAAGCAGCCGAAAAGCAAATCCTTGCGCAGAGGTAGAGTTAGGGATGACTCTGATGAAATGGACATGGATACTGCGTAAGTGACGACTGAAAGCATGGTAAAGTTAAGATGCCAAGCAACTCTCACATCATCACATCAACTACACAACCATAACTAAGACACATACTCAAATCATCAAGTAAAAATTGTCTAAATATCTAATTGGTAAATCCCATTTGTTTGTGTTTTGTTTGTCTTTCAGTTCAGAGCGTTCTCAGCCATTGATGTCGTCATCCACCACGGGTAATCAAACAGGCAAATATAGTTCTGCTACAGATACCAAAGTCAGTAAGCAAATCCTTCTTTCCTCAATTTAACTGGAGTACACTGCTAAAATTTATCACGCTTCTACAAAGAAAAAAAAAACAAATTTTTTGAAACTATTTAAGGGAGAGTCCGTTTGAATAATGGTGTGGCCACCACTCAATACACATCTTAAAATTCCAGCAGCTATAATTATTATAAAACTTTTTTCTTTTTTTTTCTCTTTACTTATACACACTGAATTCGGAACACTGAATGTAATTCCAAGACGATGCCTTTTTAACCAGTACAGACTCTAAATGCCCCATTAAATTTATAAATTCAAGATATTACAAGATAATACGATTAATTTATTTTTATAGGGTTGTGTAAAACCTGATGGTGTAGGGCGACCCAATCTACGTGAGCGCTTGAAGCGCAAAATGCAAAACCTGCTCAACAGGCAATGTAAGCCAGTTGTTTGTAGTATCAATACGATATGTATAATTTTGCCTATTAAGTTTGGTTTAGCTAATAGATATATCTGCATTTCAGACAAAGCTGATAAGCGTGCCGAGATTGAAAAAACAGAAAGAGAACGCCAACTTCAGCAGGAACGCGAGGAGAAAATGCGAGAGCTTGCATTAAAGCTGCGACGTAGGTGAGTAATCAGTTGTGTAAGGATTTTGAAAAACCCTCTCACATCTCTTTATTCACAGACGTCGGGAATTGCGGCATAAGTATGGAACACCCTCCAGTGGTAAAGTTTCGGATAGTGAAATAGATTCAGAAGAGTCAGTCGCCCCAGGGTACTTGCATAAGTCGCATGCTCGTAATAACAGATCACGTAGTTTTAGTCGAGGTCGTAATTCCAAATCTGGGTCGCGTAGTCAAGACAGTGAAAGTAATTTAGAACGTAAACAGAGAACACGCAGTCCAAGCAAAGATCGAAGACAACGATCACGAAGCAGGCGCAGCATTACCCGCAGAGAACGTAAACATAAAGCACGTAGTCTTAGCAGAAATCGCACACTACGCACCAGATCCCGAAGCAGACGCAGTAACAGTCGCTCCGAACGTAATCATAGAGTTCGTAGTCCTAGACAACACTGCATGGAACGTAACCGCGACAGAGAACATTATCGACAACACCAATATTATCGCACGCAAATCAGTCGAGACGGTGGCAATGATCATGGCAGCAATTCAAATAGAGGAAATCGAGGACGTGTGGTTATTTCTGCACCACCCAAGTTAAAAAAATTGGTTGACTACTGATAGGTTATTCGCATACCAAAGAGATTTAATGAAAATTTAACTTTTATGGACGCCCTTTCATTATTTTGTTTTATTTTGCAAAGGACCTATTCTCTATTATAATTGATGTATTTACATATTGCAAACAAATTATTTATTTTTTTTTTTTAATTTTCTTAAAAGCACAAACAAAATTTATTTTGATAAAGTATTTTTGATATTTTATTTTCGTAATTTTTTATTTGACCAAGCGATAGCTATAAATTTTTGTATGAGTGATAAAAGGTAAAGAATTATATATATAATATATATATACCAGAGAACGGCAATTGTGGCACTTTTTAAGCACAATGGTGGCACAAAAAAAACAAGTGCGAGACCATAAGCGCGCACAGAAAACAACTCGGGAATAATAACCACACGGACACAACAAAAAACTGCTTGTGCGGCACACAAGCAGCGCATAAAACACCCAGAGAGATCCAACAAAATTGTTTTTGCGGCGCATAAAACACCCAGAGTGATCCGAGAAAAGGAAATGTGCGCGAGGTCGATCGGCTGACATATAAGCATAAGCGAGAAACAATATCGCTTGCTGTCTTGTGTGTGGCAGTACTACCATGGTGTACGCGTTATGTTTTTAGGGGTGTGTGCACTCTTGCCGTTCTCTGATATATACATAAATAAAGGGTTACATATGAATATGTAAGTATATGGGCACTTTCAGGCTGGTAAACGCGACATTCGTACATTTTTAAGCAAAAAGACAAGCTGTGATGACTTTTCTTTTTCGCATTATTTATAGAAAACAATACGCATACTTTTGGCCTGATTTTTAAAAATAAAATAGTCTGTGAATTTCTGTGGTATTTAAAAGAAAATAATCTTCAGCCATTTTACAAATTAATGAAGCTTTCAATTAATAGAAAAAATTTATATTTTTTTTATATTACTTTATTTATTTTACAAATTTTAATAGATTTGTTACGCGACATCGCAAACGTGACAAGATTTTCACCTAGTATTTGGCAAGAATATGTTCATGAAATTTTAATTTGATAGCGGTTTTGGATATTATTACAAATTAAATTTGTTGAATAGTTCAATGTAACTTTTTCAGCCAAAAATAATAAGTTATCTTGCAATCTTAAGATTTAAGGTCATGGTCAGAGATTTTAAGTAAATCTAGTTGGAAGCAACAACAACTAGGCCCTCGATCATATTGTTGTATTCTATCTCACAACAATCGCGAAATTTAAATCAAGTAAAATCATGGAAACAAACAATGAAGTTGCAACAACTACAAACAACAACGGAGTGGTCAATAGCAATGGCTCTACGGTCGAGAGTCAGGTTTATATGGAAGACGAAAACAATCAGTTACCATCTGAACTTAACTTCTCCAACCAGAAGAGAGTTGAGACCACGTCAAGGAGGAAGAGTTGTAAAGGAAACCATTTGAAAATATTAATTCAATTGTTAAAATATAAAACATAACATTAAAATCTTCATTAAAAATTGAAAATTAAGTATAACAAAAATTAAATTAAATTTGAAACAGAAATGTTGAAATGAAATTAAGTTGACTTAATTCTTAATATACATGACTGCTGAAGAGTGA
Source organism: Drosophila busckii (assembly GCF_011750605.1). NCBI lineage: Eukaryota > Metazoa > Arthropoda > Insecta > Diptera > Drosophilidae > Drosophila > Drosophila busckii. The sequence continues at coordinate 23,244,394 of NC_046605.1, forward strand.
CCTGTCATAATGAGAATGATTATTAATAATTGAACAACCAGAGCCAATAAGAGTGCTGAAATTTTCACAATAGGTTTTTTTTTAATATATACACATTGCTTCCCAGGAAGACGTTAAGAGACCAAAATCTGAAATATTCACTAAAAGCTAAGAAAGCCACCGGTAAATTCGGATAATAACGGTTGGCCGGATTTGTATAAATACATATACATGTATGCATTTGTATCAGAGAACGGCAGCGGGTGGCACTTTTTAAGCACCATGATGGCACCTACAAATTATGGGTATGGGTATGGGTACATACGCACTCACACAACACAGGGCATGGGCGCATATTAATATCACTAAGCATAGCATGTATGGTCCGTGCTAATATACACAGGACTAGGAAATGGGTACCAGCAAAGTCCCGAAAGACAAGGCCAAAGGTTTGTCAGTTTGTCTTGTTAAAGAGTATACATATGTACTTTGTGGGGTCTGCCACGCCTCCTTCTCCCTTTTACATACATTTGCAAATATTCATAATACCCATTTCCACTTTTTTCAAAAATGTCAAGTGTAAAAAAATGTTGCCTAATGAATGTTATTGTTTCCCTGTCGTCCACGAACTGAATCGCTGTACTCTTCTTCTGACTGTTTCTAATATTGCTGTCTTCCTCTTGCCAATGCACAAATATTCGGTCGCTACAGTGAGCGACAATAAGAAGGAAACAGCAGCAGAAGGAAAAAGAACATTTTTACATATAGAAATTTGTATACCCTTCAATTTTTGAAGTTCAGTCAAATATTTTTTTAAGCGATAATTAATTAGTTTTTAATAAATTTCCTTAAACTATAGTTATTGGCCAATTATATGTTGTTTATCATAAACAAATATATTTGTAACTTTATAGTCGGAAATGTCATGTAATACCCTAAGAACACACCCCTAAAAACACAACGCGTACTACCATGGTACTACCATCTTACTCTAGTAGACTACTTTTAATTAATCTTCCATCTTTAACTAATCGACGAATCAGCTTGGGTGTCACATGTTTCATAGATTAAATTAATTAAAGGGGAAATTGATTCTTCATATTTGTTTGGGTCAACTTAATTTCTCGGTTCCTGTTAGGTATACTCCCTTAACTCTTAACTTTTGCACAACTAACTATTTACTGCATGAGCCTCTTCGAGTTCTCTGTGCTGATTATAATAAACTTTATTCTGTTATCAACACAGAGACCTCAAGTTTATTACTAAGCGGTGTATCTTATATTAACTTACTTAAATATTAACAATTAACTTTAATCCAGATCTGATGGGGTTTTTCTGGGTTTTCCCCAATCCTGCAACAAATGTTGGAGTCCTGTTTACACTCCAAATATTAAGGATTTTAAAATACAAGATATAATTATAAATTACTTTAAAAATTTAATTTACCTATTTTTGATATATAAAGTACTAATATGTAATTTTTCTTTTGCTGTCGACTGCTCTTAGTTGACATTAAATAAATAAATAATAATAATAATAATAATAAAACAAGTAAAATTGTGGTTGAGGCCACAAGACAATTACTTGTGCTTAGAAAAAAAGATACGAGCAGCATTTTGTGCGTAGGCAATGCCTTCCCGAAGCAAAGCACTCGAAAAAGGTCAACAAATTTTTTGTATGTTTTCTGTTTGCTTCTGTTTTCCTACCTGCTGTCGCGTCGGCGTGCTGTCAATGCAGACAGAGCGAGATTGTTTCTTGTTTATGCTTAAGCCAGCCGATCGCATTTTGAGTTGGCGAACATTTTCCTTTGCGAACATTTGCTTTGTTGTTGCTGAAAATACACAGACCTTTTCATGTGTCTTTCCTGTGTGTTTTGTGTGTTTCTTGTCCGCCGTACACACAATTTTTTGTTGTGTGCCTGTGTGCGTACATTTTTTTTCGAGTCGTCATGGAGGGCAAATCTTCTAAATATATTACTGGCCCGTACCAGAAGCATGCACGATTCACTGACTCGGTGCCTATACACGAGTCAGTGCCTACGTACCGCAAATTATTACCTCGCGGGGAAGGGTAGCTTATCTTAGGCCCTCACCACACCACGCCGCTCCTTCTCGCATCGTCTCATATCGCTCTATGATTAGTTTGGTCGCGTACTTCCAGTTGTCGCTGCTCTCCATCATAAACGGCACCAGTTCCTCCACTGGTGGTATGCCTCCATGTCTATTCGTGTATCTTGTACAGTGGTACAGCACGTGCTCCGGATCTTCTTCGGAGTTTGGGCAGCTTGGGCTCTCAGGGCTGTCTTAGTGCCTGAATCTGTATAGATATTTCCTGTATCCTCTATGTCCTGTAAGAAATTGTGTAAAGTGAATGCGAAGGATCAATTGAAATTTCCACCGTCCTTTGGTTCCATTCTCCCATCTCCTTTGCCATGTACCTAGAAAAAAAAAAGCCGAGAGGCATCAAGGGTTATTATGATACCTCCTTGAGAGCGGGCTTCGAACATCGCCTGCATCTCCTTTGCCAGTATGTCGATAGGGATCTTGCCGGCCAGTACTAACGCAGCCTCGTCGGAGATCGTCCTGAATCCTGATACTACGCGAAGCACCGCGAGCCTATACGGCGCACATAGCTTCCTCACCAGACTCTTGTTGCTGGCTACTGCTGATGCCAATATGGGGGCAGCAAAATCGACGCAACTACGCTCGCCATCATAAGGCGCCTTCCATGTCGCGGCCCACCAACGTTTGGCAGCAACCTCGATAGGGCTCCTTGCGTCCTTGCTGCCTTCCTACTCACATACCAGAGAACGGCAATTGTGGCACTTTTTAAGCACAATGGTGGCACACACAAAAATCAAGTGCGAGACCATACGCGCACAATGACAACTCGGGAAAAAATACGCACACGGACACAACAAAAAATTGCTTGTGCAGGCGCACAAGCAGCGCACAAAACACCCAGAGAGATCCGAGAAAAGGTCCGTTGTGTTTTTACCCACAACGAAGCAAGCGCAAAGGAAATGTGCGAGAGGTCGATCGGCTGGCATATAAGCATAAGCGAGAAACAATATCGCTTGCTGTCTCGCTCTGTCTGCATTGGCAGCGACGCCGACGCGACAGCAGGTAGCGAAACAGAAGCACGCAGAAATATTTTGACCCTTTTCTTGTGTTTTGCTTCGGGTAAGAATTGCCTGCGCACAAAATGATGCTGAAATCATTTTTTATACGCACAAGTAATTGCATTGTGGTCTGATCCACAATTTCGCTTGTGTGTGGCAGTACTACCATGGTGTACGCGTTGTGTTTTTAGTGGTGCGTGCACTCATGCCGTTCTCTGTCACATACTCTATATGTGAGTGGAAGCTCAGCCTATTGTCTATCATAATACCAAAGTATTTGATAGCGCGCTGGGACTTGCTCGTAGCGCTACCTATTCTTACGCATATGTACTCCATTTGCTTCCAGCTTGTTATCAGCACTGCCTCCGTCTTGTGTCGTGCTTAATCTACTCCTGCTGTTTCCATCCAGTTGGCGATGAGATCAATATCCGCGCACGCCGTTTCCTCCACTGTCCTGATTTCCTTGGCCACTACCACTAGCGCCAGGTCATCTGCGTATCCTATCGGCGTACATCCACCTGGTAGTCGAATCCTAAGTACGTAATCGTACATTTGTTCCACGGGAGAGGTCCTAAGACTGACCCCTGTAGAACTCCGGCTGTTACCTGGTATCGCCTGGGACCTGCTTCCGTATCGTACTGTATTCAGCCCAGCAAAAAGCTAGATACTCCAATCCTAATGTCCTTAATTCCCGCCCAACTTGCAGAGTTGAAGGCATTCCGAATCTCCAGAGTCACTTCTGCGCAGTACTCTTTACTGCCTTATCTCCAGCGATCTCCCTCGATCGCTTTGGACGCGATGTCGGTCACCGCCTGGAAAGCATCCACCGCAGAGCGTGGATACTGAGACTGTGATAACGCGTTCTTCTCGTCTATAACGGCTAACAGCCAACAAACAGATCGGTCGACTCCCAGGTGGTTCCTCTACGGGCTTATTTCCTTTGGGCAGGAGAAAAAGTCGTTGAAGCTTCCATCTTCTTGGGAACACTCCTTCCTCTAGGAATTTATTGAATGTGTCCTCTAGGCATTTATTGAATTTGTCCCAGGATTCCATCCGGTCCGGGAGCCTTCCCGTCACCCACTTGTTTTGAGGCTGCTAACACCTCGTCGGTGCTTACTAGTTGCCATGGCTCCTGAGATTCCGGTCTTGTCACCTCTAGCTGGGGATGCTGAGAAAACAATTCAGCCACGATGGTACCAAGCAGTCTTGGGCAAGTCAGTCTCCTGGGTTCTAAGGGTCTACATCACCGCTTTGTAGGCCGTTCCCCATACATCCATGGTTGCTTCCCCGCAGATACGCCTAAAACCCTATGCTTTGCTCCGTTTAATGGAGCCCTTAAGCGTTCGCTTGGCTATCCTCGAGTCGCCGACCAAAGTCTTGTCGACCTCGGGGTCTCTGGCAGAGTCGTCTCGCCCGTAAGCAAACCTTTCGTTGCCTGACTGATGTCCTCCGTCCACCAGTAGCATTGCTTTCCGCGTCTATTTGGTTTCCTCCTTGGCATCGCTGAGTCACGCTTATCAGCGAGGATGTGTGTCAGCTTTTCAGCAGTATGTTCTGCTGAGCTTGGTCCTAGGCACCATTCGCTTTAGTGTAGTGTGTATTTAAAGACTTCCTCATCGAGGGAACCTTCCTTTCACTTCGTACCGGTTATTTGCATGCGTTGTTTTGCTCTCCGTCTTTCGCTGAAGTTAAAAAAGACAGCCTGGTGGTCGCTGGCGGTGAACTCTTCCCCCGCCCTCCAAGTAGTTCTCCTACTTAGGGAGGGGCTAAGAAAAGTAAGATCGATGACCGATCCTCTTCCAGCCTTCCAGTATGTTAGTTTGTCACCTGTATTTGCCAATCCTACGTCGATCGCTGAGAATATTTCCAGCAGGCTGGATCCTGTAGGCCGGGTGTCTCTACTGCCCAATTCCACAGCGTTGAAGTCTCCTGCTATCATTATAGGTGCTCGTCGTCTCAAGTCCATCAGCATCCGCTTGAAGCACTCCAGGTCTCAGCTGTGTGGAGCATAAGTTATTCCTCTGATTTTCGCTCTAGCGAATCCCTCGCGGGAGATATTAACTTCCTGAGGCACGATCCTTGTGGACCATATAGCAGCTCCTCTGCATTTGCTGCTGACCCATCCACTGCCTGGAATCACCTTATATGGTTCGCATATAAGAGCAATGTCCTTCCGGCGGTCTGCCTCAAGAGGGCCTGGGCTGTCTCGCAGTGGTTGAGATTAAGTTGAAAACAATTCATACTGTCCTCTTAGCCAAAGCACTCCTGAAGAGTGGACATCTACTGCTACCCGTGATGTGGTTCCACTCCTTGTTTTTTCCTTTGCAGAACATGCACTGCGGATCCTGTGTGCAGTCCTTCGCTAAGTGGTTCTCCTTTCCGCATCTTCTACATAGCTTGGATCTGTCCACCTCGCTCTTACAGTGCTCGTCAGATGACCAAATTCGAGGCACCGAAAGCACTTCGTATTGCTTAACCGTTCCCGGAGACGAGAGCTCATCCAGCGCCTTTTTCGCGTTATTCGCCGGAAGCTTTATGGTGGCAGTCTGGATCTGGATCGTCAGGGACAACATCCATGATGCTCATCTGCTTTCGTAGTGCCTCGCAGATATCCTCTCTCGTCGTGACCTCATCCGCACTACGGCCTGCTCTCCTATGGCCTCATCCAGTAGGCTCCTGAACGCGGCCGTTTATTCTCCAGCCTTGTTGAGCTCTAATAGAAGCTCTCCCTTCTGCGTTCTCCTGATCTTGCAGACGACTTCTCCAAGTCCCTGAAGCTTCTCGTCCGTTTTTATTTTCCGAAGAATATCGGAGTAGCTAACATCGCCCTTTGCTGCGATGATTATAGCGTATGTGCGTATATTGTCTAGTGTTGTCTGTGTGCGCGTATGGTCTCGCACTAGTTTTTTGTATGTGCTACCATTGTGCTTAAAAAGTGCCACAATTGCCGTTCTCTGGCGCGCACTTGCTTAATACAAAACTTACTTACTTACTAAGGTGACCATAACATCCCGTTATCGGGTTACGGCCGATATCAAACACTATCTCCAGGCGTCTGTGCTTTGGGCGCGCCTTCTCCAATTCACAACCCTAAGTGTGGATAGGTTCTCCTCCACATGGTCCTTCCATCGGATGCGTGGTCGTCCCCTTCGTTCGCTTTCGCTGGAATACCGAACTCAGACATCATTGCGTACAGGCGATCTCTTATCGTAGCTTTATAATCGAACGCAAGAGGCAATAAAGAAAGGGTTAAAGAAAAATCCTACATGTGAATGTGTTGCTGTTTTTGTTTCCATTTTCGACGCGCGTTGCTTTGTCTGAAAAATGTTTACATTTGATTTTTGTGTGTGCGGGAAGCAAACGCGTTTTAAAATTGTGCAATTACAAGTGATTAACTTTATCAATAATCTAAAGTTCAGGTAAGTAAAGTAAAGTTTAATGGAATTGTGACACTTCAAGTAAACGAATCAATGGAATTTGCTTGTACTTATATTTGTTCTTTATTTACAGAGGCCATAGCCCTAGTAGATGCAAGCCAGCCAGCGGAAATATTCAAATACTGAACTTAATTAGTTAGCATGGTTTACATATGCAAACATATGCTACCATGGTTTACATATGCAAACAAAAATGCAAAATAATCAATTATTTTTTAATTTTTCTTCGATTGATAGCAATTAATAATTATGTGGTTTCAATTAATAATATGATTCAATTATATTTTTTATACACTTTGACATTTTTGTAAAAAAAAAAGGTATTATGAAGTTGCTCAAATGTATGTAACACGGAGAAGGAGGCGTGGCAGACCCCATAAAGTATATATATTCTTCATGAGCTCGACTAGCTGAGTCGATATGGCCATGTCCGTCTGTCCGTCTGAATGTTTGAGCAACTGTTTCTCAGCAACTATAAGAGCTAGAGCAACCAAATTTGGTATATAGGTGCTCCTATATCCAAACCCGAACGCTTTTATTTTATTTTTTTTATTTCCTCCCCCCTCCCCCGCAAATCGAAAATCATGTTTTGGACCGATGTCGAAAATCGAAAATAAATCATACATAACCTTTGTCATGTTTTTGACCGATACTGTTAATTTCAGAACGATCGGATAAAGAACTTAGGAGTTATTTACATTCCAATTTTCAATATAGAAGCGGGTGCGCTTGCTAACGCGCCATATAGGCGTCGCTGCCGACGCAGGAAACGAGCTGTGCCTGTTAGCTTTTTGTGGGTATGTGTTGTGAGTGCATGCGTGTGTTTGCTGCGATACCCTAGTCAAAGTGTATTTAAATGTTGGTGGCGCCCAACTTTAACCTGTCCACTTGTTTTTTTTGCTTCAGGGCTCTGTATAAACTAAAATCTTTTTGCTTATGATTGGTTGTTTAGAAAATCTATGTCACCTCCGATAGTTTGCTATTATGGATAATTCAAAACTTCTATCGATATCTGTTCGTTTGCGCCAACTTACCTCACCTCTATTTCAAACTATAGGTGTAGAATTATCGTTCTGTTTTTACCAGTTTATGTAATATTTAATACTATCAACTTGAAATTGAAAACAGCAAGAGTAAAATATTTTGAAAATATGCTTAGCTTTACAGGTCGGCGCTTTACTGGAGTTCTGTTTAAAAAATTCCATCATTTTTTTATTACACGCGCACTTTTCAAGGAGTATGGCGAAGCGACCATGTCTGAAAAATCTGAGTATCCACCAATTGAAGATGCAGTGAGAAAAGCACTGTCAAGAGAATTAAACCCAGTATACATGGAAGTTATTAACGAGTCGCCAATGCACAACACACCTAAAAAGGCAGAATCTCACTTTCGGGTCTTTGTGGTTTCTGAAAAATTTAACAATCTTACATTGATCAAGGTAAGGTAATTGGAACCTCTAATTGAATGTAAGTCTTCTGAACATTTTTATGCAGCGCCATCGTTTAGTTAATGATACAATAAAAACCGCGTTAATAGGGGCGGGGCTTCAGTTCATGCACGCCCTATCAATTGAGACTCTGACGCCAACTCAGTGGAAGCCCGAACAGCTGCCGGAAAAGAGTCCACCCTGTATGGGTGGCTTTGGTAAATGACGGTCAATCAATATTTTGTGTTTTTTAGTGTTTCAATAAATTATATATTTTAAATAAATTATATTATTGAAATAAAATTGCATTAGAAATTTTCGCTATTACCGTACGGGCAGTAAATCGATCTGCCTACGCGCAGATAATATAACATCATTTATGCCAACTCCGTCAAACGCAGCACCACAGATTGACAATGGTAGCTTGTAGTTGGAAATGTATTTTCTTATATTTTCTACACGTCGTTTGTGGCCGACTGTGTACTGTGGAATACACTTTGGCAATGTGTGCACGCGGCTAAATTTGGGCTCCTCATTAATGTTTAATATCTTGGCTACATAACGCTGTGCCATTTCTCGTAACTCGTTTTGGCTAGGTTGATTGCTAAACCATTTGCTAAACCAGCGACCACCCATCATAACTGTCAGAACGGTGCTGCCACTCATGTCAAAGCAACAGCTATCAAAGATAATTCCCAGTACTGGCAGCTTTTCAACTGGAGGCACAAGCAAACCGAAGCCACTATACTGAAGCATCTTATCGTTGTTGTATTGCAAATTAATCACTACCACATCTACATAAGGTATATCCAACAATTTCGCGGCTAGCGATGGATGCTGAGCTTTTACAATCAGTGCCAACTGATAAGCCGGCAAAGAGCTAATCACATGCTCCACTGGCAATTCAGCATGTCGCATAGTAAGATACGCCCCATCATTATTGAAGCTAACATTTTGGCATCGGCTATTTAGGTGCACGTTTATGTTATTTTTTGCCAAGTATTTTCGCAAAGCGCGGGGCAATTGCTCAAGTCCGCCTTCTAGTCCATACATAGCCCATTTCTCTCGGCATGCCTGTGTGTAAAGTGACGGCTGTTTTTGGGCAAAAATACCTATGCTGTTTTTCTCATCTTTATCTTGAAATCGGGAGTAGAACAAGCCTTTAAGGACGCCGCCGTACTTTTGTTCCTTTTCGAAAAGACTGTCCATTAGAAATCGGACGCTGATCTCATGAGCATCTCCAGCACAAATTCCGCATATCATTGGACTGATAGCATAGTCGGCAATTTCTTTACCAAAACGACGTTCCGCAAAGCTGTATATGGATTCATCTCCGTCTTTAGCCACAGTGACTTTTGTAGCTAAGTCATTGAGCAATGCTCGGTAAAGCGGCTTTGTAAATGGTTCAATGGTACCAATCATGCCCAAAGCGCTGTTGGGCAATAAGCAGACCTTGCCCTTAGCATAAAGCATACGGTTACGGGCAGCAACATGCGATCTAGATATGGGCTTTATTGACAGCTTTAATTCTTCTACTAACTGCAAAGTATTGGCACCAGCCAAACCGTGAGGGCGAATTGTGCGGGGCCCGCCCTCAAAGAGAAATCCTTTATTCTTGTGACATTCAGTACGTATCCAGCCACCAACGCGTGGCGATGCTTCATATATGGTCGCGGGCTTGCCAAACCGACGCAACAAATAATAGCCGGCAGAGAGACCACTGATCCCACCGCCAAGTACGGCCGTTGTCATTATTTCCTGGAATTATTATTTCTTAGAGGATAAAAGAATTACGGGCTTATAATATATTATAAAATTTAACTCGGTGTTAGAGATGTCACTCCACTAATGGCACTATTGATATTATCGATGATAGTGCTTAACCTTCATAAGGCTTAACTTAACTTAACTTCCTTAATTTGTAATCTCTATATTTTATTTAACTTTATTATTTTGATTAATTTTTTATTTTAAGTAGTAGATTAGCGAGAAATTTTGTTTCAAGAAGATTTTCAAATCTCTATAACAACGCCGTAGCTGAAACAGAACTTAGAGAGATGTAATTTTTCGACGTATTTCGTATTTATTGGCAATACAGAGTGGCTACCATTCCACTATAGGTTTTTAGCCACTTTTTCTGGTATTTATTAATTATATTTTAAAAGATTTCAAAATGCGATTTTGTTTATGCCTAATGCTTATGGTTATGATTTGTACTTATACTTTCAAGTCAAAGTTTTGTACAAATTGTATGTAATTTCCCGAAATTGTGAGTAAATGTAAGTAGCAATGTAGAAAATCCAATAACAATTGTGGTGTGATAAGTAATTTTTGCTTAAGGTTATATAAATAATTGACAAGTATTGTTGAAACAGTTTATGCAGTCTTTAAAAGTGTTTAATTGTTTTTTAAATGGTATATGTATGTACAGATGTGTCAATCGACAATTTTTACAAAAATTAACTTTTTAGGCCTTTTTAGGCCTCCAATTGCAAAATTAAGTTTTTATTTAATACATATGTATATGTATGTATGTATATGGAAAATAGAAAAGATCCAATTGTATCTACAAACAATTTGGAATGCCGGATCAATAGAAAAAAATCAATAAATAAAAGCACTAAGCATACATGCTTAGTGATAAAAGTCTTGCACTTAATTAACTTACTCTTACTTACTCGTTAAAAATACTTAAGTTTATAAAAAATGTATTGTGTGTAATATATATAATGAATGTATACCAGAGAACTGCAAAACTCACAATTTTCATGAGTAAGCTCAGACCACTATTGTATGTTTTGCTTAGAGCTCACGAATCCTTGGCCGTCGCGTCATAATATTTTACATTCCCACAAAATAGGCATAGGCCTATATATAGTGCTATAACATATCCAAATTTCAGCCAAATCGGTGACCCCAACGTCGTGGTGTCTCCTTGTCAGACGTAAAAATTCTCAGTCAACTCATGCTACTGAGCAAAACACAGCCCTGAGTGAAAGTCAGCTCTAGCTGTCGGACACGACAATCGTGTACAACTACAGCCTTCGTTCCGAAATGTTTTGCTCACGTTTGCTCACTCTTCGAAGCAAAGCAATGAGCAAACTCTGTTCCTTATGACAAACTGCTCATTTGATCATTTTGCTTTTGAAGAAATATGATTGATGTGTGCCTGGCACGCGGTTCCAATTGTTACTCATATTTTTTTTTAAATACCTTATTTTATGGTATGTGTATATTAATCTTGTATGAGCCGACTGAGCATGCGGCCGACCAAATAATTGACAAATAATTGACCAAATAATTGACAAGTTATGATTAACTCAATAGGTATAACATATCCAAACGCCTGCTGACCGGAAAAAATTGATTTTCCGCAATATTTTGCCCAACGAAGCCTCTCGTCACATACATTACATTTAAAGAAAATATAAACGTTAAAAAAAAAACTGGCTTTCAAAAATAAAATTTACTAATACACAAGGAAAAATTTTAACTTCCCCGAACTTGTACGTTCGCACCATACTCAAATAATTTAACAAAAACGAATAGAATATTTCTTGAGAATAAAAACCGTTACTCTAGCAAAGAGCTAAAAAAAACTGCTATCGAAACAACAAAAATCTCAGAAAACGTTGTTTTCATTTTTAATTCTGCATAAAACGCGTACGAACGTACGCCGCCCCTAGTAAGGCCCATATACTAGTGGGATTCGCACCCCAATCCGTTCGCTTCAAGAGCTCCGTCAATCTCCCGTTTTTTTTTCAAACTAAAAACTCTTTCCGCTGTTAAAAGGTTCTCTAAAATACAATTTTATAGTTAACGCTAGTTGCTTGACTAGCCTGCGCGCCCATCTGGGCTGAAAGAACAGATACCAATGCCATAAAGGGGTTCAACGACTTCCCCTTATACCTTATTAAAAAAAAAAAAACAATTTTATTCAGAATTTTACATCTATGTGCATGTGTTTTATAAATTATGTAGAAAAACAATATCCAAGTCATACGCACAAATTCAATTACATTTTTCGATAGCGTTTGGAAAATAAGATTATTTTTACATCTTTCTGTAGCTTCCAGAATGTTCTACATTTTTTTCCATTTTGATAACTCTTTGATTTATCGATATATATGGGATATTATTCAAGTACCTGAGATATTTTTGATAGATAGCTTTCTCTCTGCATTTCAAGCATTATGTTCTTAAAATATATTCTCTGTAAATATATTCTCTGTAAAAATAAACTTTGTCCCACAGCAACTGTTCAGCCAAGGAGCAAGTATGATGATTTAGGTAATTCAAAATTACTCAACAAACATATTTTTATTCTCAGGATACCTACATATATTTGCTAATAAGATGTGAACACCCATTCGTGTACACACACATTGACAAACACACACCATAAAGTTTTTGAGATTTCAAGTAGAGTCTTCACCATTTATGAAAAAATAAAAAAGCAACAAGGCAGAAACAGAAAATATAGTCTACTCCGGAGACTTTGATATTCACCTCACCTACAGTCTTCCAATTTAGTGCAGTGTATTCCAGGCGGTAAGTCACGCAAGATACAACATTTGACTTGCATTACTTTAAAAATATTAGGAAATTAATGTTGAGAGAAGTTTTAATGAGCCACTCTCGTTGGCCACAGGACACAAAATTATGGTGGTCGCCACAAAGGCATTTTTCGCCTCAATTTCTTAAATTCCTGGTGTCACAAATTTACATGATAAATTTTTTCTGCTTTCGTTTTTGATAGCCGTAAATTTCCTGCAGAATTTAAAGGTATGCCCCAGATAGTGTAATTAGTGACCAGAATTACCTGTTGAATGTTCTCATTGTCTTTGTTATAATTATGAAATTTATTTTTGTTATATACATATACACAACAAACATTTTAACAGGTTATTATCACAGACTTACTCACACATGCACTTTTTATTGCAATGGATATGTTTTGCATACAAAGTTTTGCTCTTGTGTGTGTAACAGGTCTGTGCGCAGGCAGCACGTGCAATTGCAGACCCTAAAATTTCGGACTTTTCAGTTTTAAGTAGGTGTCACAGTAAATTATAAAATCCCCTAATCCACTCGCTTCGCGAACTACGTAAGCATTGTTTCGCATTTAAAAATAGCTCTGCTGATTAGGTCTTCTGTAAAATGCAATGTTAATGCATTAAGTTATTTTAATGTCACATTGTAATATTCTGCTGATCTTGCTTTCTAGTTCTAGTCTAGAAAAATCATCAATATTTATTATAGTTGTCACATTATAAGGCGTGCTTCCCCAGAGTTGCAGTTTTTCTATTATTATACATTTTTTCAAATACTGTTAGATGATCCGAAAAGTTTTCGATCACTTTTGTACTTTTCGATTTTTTATTTTGGACCTATCAATTATTTTGAAATCTTTCGATATTTTCATTTTTTTATAACTTTTGGAGTTAACAAGAAATATTAAACATGGTTGATTTTTAGGGAAAATACATCTTTATTAGGAAGAATAGTCATTTGTTCAGATTTCCCGTGTATAATATAAAAATGTGAATAATAGTCATACCCGTTTGAGCATCTAAAGTTTACGTTAGTATTGATTTGATGGTATTAAGATGCTTAAATTAAATAAAAATATTAGATTTAGAGCGTTGGAAACCCTTTTTTGGTTCGTTCAGTTACCTATTAATGTCTTAATCCACGCATGTACAATGGTGCTGGGGACCGCCGCCATGAAAGAATAGCGCACAGTCTAATAAAATTACAAAAGCCTTGTATTCCAACATTTATATACACTTTGACTGAGGCATTGCAGCAAACACACGCATGTACTCACACACACATACATATGAATACACAAAGCAGCTATAGCATCACAGCTCAATTTCGCAGTAGCATCAGCAGCGTTTATATGGCGCATCCGCAAGCGCACCCCGCTGTCTGTTCCTAAAAACTAAAATGCTAAGTTATAAAGCCGATCGTTCTGAAATTATCGGTATCAGTTAAAAACATGACATTTGTGATTTATTACGGATTATCGCCGTTTCCTGTGGGTGTAAATCGAATTCGCGTAAGTAGTAGTACTGCCACACAGAAGCGAAATTGTGTTTGAGACCACAAGACAATTACTTGTGCATAGATCCGAGCAGCATTTTGTGCATAGCAGAGAACGGCATGAGTGTACCCACGCAAAAAATTACCATGTTACTACCCACACAAGCAGGCGATATTGCGGCTGTTGCTACCCGACAATTTTTCAGAAGCCGTTACAAGCCTTTTACGTGGGGAAACGCAAAGTCCCGAAAATGTATGTGAGGAAACGCAAAAAAAGGTCATACAATTTTTTGCTCGCCTTATGTGCGCAGCGCGGCTGCCAGTGCAGACAGAGCTAGTTTTTTCTCGCTTATGCTTATATGCCTGCCGATCGTATTTTGTGAGCGCGCACATTTTCTTGTGCCTTTCATTTTCGGCACTTTGCAAGTACCCAGCCTTGTCATATGTATATGAGTAAAGGCTTATGCCTGTGTTGTGTAAGCGCGTATTTACCCATACCCATGATTTTTGAATGCCACCATGGTTTCACCCCTGCCGTTCTCTGGTGCGTAGTCAATTCTTTCCCGAAGCATAGCACACGAAAAAGGTGAAAGTTTTGTTTGTATGTTTTCTGTGTGCTTCCGTTTCGCTACCTGTTGTCGCGTCGCCAATGCAGACAGATCAAGGCAGCAAGCGATATTGTTTCTCGCTTATGCTTATGCCAGCCTATCGCATTTTGGGTTGGCGAACATTTTCTTTTGCGTACATTTGCTTCGTTGTGGCTGAAAGCACACAGATCTTTTCTTGTGTCTCTCCTGTGTATTTTGCGCGTTAGTTGTGCGCCGCACGCACAATTTTTGTTGTGTCTGTGTGCGTACATTGTCCTGTGTTTTCTGTGTGTGTGCTACCATTGTGCTTAAAAAGTGCTACAATTGCCGTTTTCTGATGTGTATAAAAAGTTTTTTTACATGGTGAGTAGAAAATAGATTGTCTGCCGTCGTCTATAATTTGAAGTAATGAATGCACTTTTTGCATAAAAGAATATTATAATTCTATAAATAAAAGAAATATTAATTAATTTAAGAACTCAAGTACTGGAAAGGGTGCAGTATACAAAAACTGTTGGTGGCGAAAAGTTTGGAATTGACAAAAGTCAACAATTTTCTTTTTATCAGTTATATGTCCAGAAATACTTTTTATCAAATTTTATTTTATACCATTTGATATGGGAATTAAATCCCACTAAATAAATTTTATAATATATTTTATATACATATTTTCTTCCGAATGCGTACAAATGTACCGTTCGTCATGCTCATACATACATACATATGTTTATGTCTGTATGTATGTGATTTTGGCGCGTATTTTTAATGGTCATAAGATTCACCACAGTTACTCCGAAAAAGCTCAAAACCAACCAGCTATGCAGCGCTAGGCTCAAACGAAGGCGCACAACTGTCTACGGTGTTAACAAAAAAGGTTGGTCACTTAAAATCGCGTTGTGTTACTAAACTGAAATGTAAGAAAAGTTCTCCAATAAATTAATGAAAATCACACATACTGTGAAAGAATATTTTCGTTCCGCGTAAAAAGCGATTTAATAAAAATTAAATTTTGACGTAATCTGCAACATATTTAACGCATTTAAACACAAAGCTTGCAATCGGTAAAATATATGTACATACATATGAGAATATAAACACAATTATATATTATATATGTATGTATGTATATAATATATGTACATAAACTCAAATGTTCATACCTACGTACATATGTACATAGATGTGTAAATTGTATGTATGTACATATGTAGATACAATGTACATATTTATGTAAATTTGTGAAAAAAAAACGAGAATACCATTAGAAAAAGAAAACTTAATAATTAATTTTTGCATTTGTACATATGTATGTAAATGCATATGTATATGTAAATACATATGTACATACAAGTATACACATGTGACTTATTTATTTACATACATATGCATGTGTGTGTGTTTTACATTAAATTAATCATTTGATTAAAGGCAATAGATGCATGGATACATAGTATGTACATAAATATGAATGTTTTTTAGTATGTTTTTGCGTATATGTACATACATAGATGTACATTCATATATGTATATGCATGTATTTGTGTATGTACAACTAGGATATTGTATTTATGCACACAAATGTGCTTGAGTGGATTTAAAACCATACTTTATTGCGTCTTTACACACATACATATATACATATGTATGTACAAGTACATAAATAATCTGGGGCAGTGTACCCAGTTCCCAGGACAGCAGGAGTAGCGTTCATTGCCTTACAATCGGCTTCACCGCACATTTATGTACGTATGTATGTACATATTTCCGTACAGAATTCTCAGACTTTTTATACATACATATGTACATATTTAGGTTCATTATTTGCCATGGTGACCACTTACTCCTATTTTATTAGTGTGTGCTATTTTCATATACATACATCTGTATATATGTGTACATATGCATTACGCACATAGATACACTTAATTGTAAATATGTATTGTATTTTCAAAAATTTATGTACATACATTTTTAGGTACATACAGATGTTAGTGTTTATGTACACGCAGTTGAGTTTGAGCGCTGAACTTTAGTAGGAAAGGTTTCGGACTACAGTTAATAGGCATGCGCACGAGAAAACGCGAGAGAATGTTGAGAACTAAAGAAACCGATTCTAAGCTGTCGTCTGCTTTCATGTGTGTTTCACGGCGTTATTCAGATACATATTTACGCACAATGTTCATATGTACATACATACATACATACATGACAGTGTTGTGTTTCTTTTATTACGTATTATAGTTCTACTTCAATAGACAGTAGCTTTCGGCGAAAATATACGAAAACGATTGCTCATATGTTCATACATTCATACAAATTGAAGGCCTATTCCTGTGTTTCGGATCCAACATTCGCGTATTTGTACGCATATTTTCATGTTTCATGTTCAGCTTGCTTTGAGATTGGCTTATTTGCATACATAAATATTTTGGAATTTGAAACTTTTAGGAATAAATACTATCAAAAGTAATTACTTGTCTGTGAAAAAAGATTGGAAAATTTGACTTCCGTAAAGTTCCATTATAAAAAATTTAAAGTCGATATTTCGATTATTACAACATATTTTGCATAATCAACAAAGTCTAATTCCACAAAGTATGTGAAATATATATGTATGTATGTATGTAAGCTATTAAATCATTATCAATCAATAAAGACGTTGATGTTTTTTTATTTACACAAATTAACAAAACGTAATATCCACAACAATCCAAAATTAGAATTTTAGTTAAATTAATTACGTTAAATTGTGTAAATAAAAAGCGTATTTATTTTTTAAGTTTCATTTTTTTTTTTTTTTTTGCATATATTCGACTTATATAAAAGACATATAGTCGAATTTGTTGAAGGACCCAGCTTTGCTCTTATTTACAAATAACATTAGAAGCTAGAAATATAAATATATAAATGTTTCTAATATATATATATTGGTAAATAACACTATATTCGCATACGCATAAACGAATTAATTTAAAATTCATTACTAAAATTAATTTTGAGCACCCTAGATCAATTTAACGAACGCCTTAGAAAATTTTTAGAAACACCTACACCTTACTGCAAAAAAAAAATATCTGCATACTTTTCTGGATATACTTTCATATTTGTAAACAAAAAAAATATCGGTAGAGCTATTTCTCAATTAGACTAAATTATTTCTTACTATTATTATTATTTCTTAATTAGTTTAAATAATTGTTGGAAGCCTTGTTGGAAGATACAAGCATACAACATATTTTAAATTTTCTATAAAATTTAAAGCCTGTTTTCCGTTGCTTACACTATTTTTAAGTGTACATGTATTTACTTGAAATCTAATTTATATTAGATATCTCGTAAGTCCTGTTTTTATCGTAGATTATGGTATATTAACCAAGTTTGCGGTAAACATTCAAACGACTGTATTATCCACTTTTGTACATGAAATACTTTCATTATTTCAGAGGTAGGGAATGTTAGGATATGCCATCGTTTTGGTATATTATATAGTTTATATATTTTGCAGCTTGAATATGTAATCTAATGTTTCATTATCAGCGTTTGAATTTATTACAACTTTTATTTACTGTTTTTGGCTTAAATATTATTCTATTAGCCCATATGAGGTACATATGCTAATATGTATTGTAGTAGAAGCTTTTTATGTTCATGTATGTCAAATGGTAGCCATCTAAATATGTAAATCTAAATAAATACATGTAAAATGTATATATTTAATATAAAGATGCATGTGCATTTGTTTGAATGTACAAATAATAATATACATAATAATAATAAACGTATTTATAGCTGAGTTAAAACGGAATATAATTCGAGAATATTCGTCCAATTTATGTCCACATGTGCGTATTCATATTAACCCTTGCAGTTAAATTTGAATAAATATAAAAACTTAACAAGTATAACAATTCTCTAACTTTCGCGATAACTAGGAATAATACAATTTATTGAAAAAATCGACAACAAAATTCGTCACAACAATTTATGTGCTATTTGTGCTGAATGTTGGCAGCGCTGGAGCCCTGCCTCGGTGGATTAGCCTGTACTAGGTAAGTCCTTTAAAGCAACTAATAGCAATAATATGTGCAGAGGACACACGCCTTATTTAACTAAAAACCAATTTAAATAACTAATAATTATTACTAAGGGGGAAAATTTGCATAAATAAAATGTTCATTTTTGGTTGCAAATAGATTTTTAAGTATAAATAATATCATTAGCTATTGATAGTTGCACTATTTTAAAATATATATACATATTTATTTGGATATTATTTGATTTGGATATCTAGAAAGTAACTGCTCGTGTTATTTAAGCGGGAGCTTTTTTTTTTTAACATTTTTTGTTGTATTATATTTTATTTTTAATTTGAAAAAAAATTAAAAAACCACTAATTAATATTAATATTAAGTGCACATTTGCCGTTCTCTGGATTCCACAACTGGAAACTTTTAAAAAAGCTAACCTACGCAAAGCAGAGGTGACCTTGCTATCGGTGATCTCTATGCCCCCAGTACTATTTCTATTTCTATTTGCTATTTTGCTTTTGTCACCGAGAATACAAACAAAAAAAATGTTTATACATTAGGTTAGGTTAGATTCGACAGTTAGAGCTGGAAAATCATCGATGTTTTGATGTTTTTCAGAAAAACATCGATACATCGCTTTTTTTAGGGTTTTTTTTTTTTTTTTTTAAATGTATTATACTCGCACATTATATGGGAATACCATAAATAAATCAAATGTGTAAAAGTTCTTTATAACAAATTATGCTTTGCTTGCGATCCATAGTTTTCTGTATTTATATCTTCAAAATTCAAAAATAAAACCATATTGTTCAACACAAAAATTAAAATTAAATCACAATTCAATTAAAACGAAAATAAAAAGCAATATCAAGTTATACTGAAAAAAAGTAGAAAAAAGCAACATATCTAATAAGAAGATATCCAATCATTTTTGTTTAGATAGAATATCATGTTGACATTTTTTGGTTTTACCGAGATTCGCGTTTTTTGCTAACAACAAGTCCTGCATTGCTGAACATCCTCTCACTTTCAGTAGAGGTGGTCGGTAAGCAAAATTATATATTTCGAAAAGCATGTTTTGAATGCAGTGTCATTTGATACAAATATTTGATAAAAAATATATTTGTTTAGCTTGCCAAGATTTTTCCCTGCTGGGTAAAGAGGAAACATCGAGGTTTTCAAACATCGATTTTTGGAAGACATCGATGTATCGATACATTGCCGATCGTTTTCCAGCTCTATTGGACAGGCTTCCCTAACGGGACCACCCAAAGTCTATGGGGCCCATTGTGATGCCTGTATATCTGTAGGAGTAAATGGGGTATGGGGTGGTTGACGGGATGTATGAAGGAAGGGGGCCTGCCTCTGTTAAGTCTTTGGATCCTGTTTTTACTGCCCACAGGTAGTGTGCCCGTAAAACCATCCGGTTGAGTCCAGAAACTTAGCCAGGTTTTCCAACCCTACCTCTACAAGGTTACTTAGCCCCTCGTGAAAGGCTTTTCCGAGCAATCGGAATCGTCAAGTTCCGTTTCAGAAAACATACGTACATCGCTTTTTTTTAGGGTTTTTTTTTTTTTTTTTTGTTGTAAATGTATTATACTTGCAATTATTGGCAATTAATGCGTTATTTATGTCAACTCGACCACAAGCTTTTCGAACTGAATAGCTCGAAATGGTTTAGAGATTAAAGATAAAGTTGTTTTTGAATTTACCAAATGAAATCAGATATGTTCAAACACAAAACTGTCTCTTGAACCACAATTCAATTAAAACGAAAATAAAAAGCAATATCAAGTTATACTGAAAAAAAGTAGAAAAAAGCAACATATCTAATAAGAAGATATCCAATCATTTTTGTTTAGATAGAATATCATGTTGACATTTTTTGGTTTTACCGAGATTCGCGTTTTTTGCTAACAACAAGTCCTGCATTGCTGAACATCCTCTCACTTTCAGTAGAGGTGGTCGGTAAGCAAAATTATATATTTCGAAAAGCATGTTTTGAATGCAGTGTCATTTGATACAAATATTTGATAAAAAATATATTTGTTTAGCTTGCCAAGATTTTTCCCTGCTGGGTAAAGAGGAAACATCGAGGTTTTCAAACATCGATTTTTGGAAGACATCGATGTATCGATACATTGCCGATCGTTTTCCAGCTCTATTGGACAGGCTTCCCTAACGGGACCACCCAAAGTCTATGGGGCCCATTGTGATGCCTGTATATCTGTAGGAGTAAATGGGGTATGGGGTGGTTGACGGGATGTATGAAGGAAGGGGGCCTGCCTCTGTTAAGTCTTTGGATCCTGTTTTTACTGCCCACAGGTAGTGTGCCCGTAAAACCATCCGGTTGAGTCCAGAAACTTAGCCAGGTTTTCCAACCCTACCTCTACAAGGTTACTTAGCCCCTCGTGAAAGGCTTTTCCGAGCAGTGAAAGGCTTTTCCGAGCAATCGGAATCGTCAAGTTCCTTAAAGTATATGTCAAGTTGCTTCTTAATTTTATCGCTTGCAAGAAAGCGTATATATCCGCCTGGAACACCGTGCACCAGTCAGGATGTCGGTAGGAAAGCCGCGCATCAATGTCACAGGAATAAACTCCTTATCCTGTGGGTTCTTCCGTCTTTGATCCATCCGTATAGATTTACAGCTCAGTTCTTGTTCGAAAGAAGGTTTAAAAACTCGATTTATTTAAATTAATTTAATTCATTAAAATGGACGTCGATAGTCACTTTCGTTCACAACCTTCTGTCCTATCGAGAGCAGAATTGTGCTGTGGCTACGCAGCTTGAAGAGGCTTAGTGGTCGTAGCCCGACCACACTCCTCGCCGCTCTGTACTTGAGGAAAATTCCTATCGGGCTTAAGTCTCATATGGTATCTAAGGCTGCTTGAGGAGTAGAACGTAAGCATCCTGTTACACTCAGGCAACCCAGTCTTCACTCCATATGTTGGGATGGGCCTAACGACTGCAGTACACCTGATGTATCTCTTCCCAAAATTCTTCTTGCATATGTAGTGGTCTTGTAGTGCCTTTTTTCCTTTTCTCCGAGTTTCTTCGCTAGAAGAGCTTAGAGTCCAGTATTATTCCGAGTTACTTCGCCACTCTTCAAAGCTTGAGCTGCGTTCCTCCAACTGTTGGAAGTTGGATCTTGTATTTTTGTGTGAACAGAACGAGTTTGGTTATCTGTTAATTTGGCCCCAAGTCCGTTTCGCTCTGTCCAGCGCATAAGCTCGCTGATTGTAGGCAAGAACTTGCCTGTAATCAGTAAAACTAGGTGCAGAGTTTGATGTTGATCATTCTGGAGCTAAGCATGTTACTTATCCATTGTTTTATCATCGGTTGTAAGCCAATGCTGTTGTTATTGACTCGATCCTGGCATTGTTGAATGCATCCCCTTTGTCTAGAAAGGCTGCCAACGCAAACTCCTTTCCATGCAGTGTGCCTTCTATCATTCCTACTCAACTGATCTACCTTTAAGGTAGGCGTGTTGGTCTGCACTGAATGCTTGATGTGTCAGCAATGTACAGGTCTAGTAGTCGTTCCAGTGTTGTCAGTAAAAACGATGAAAGACTGAGCACTGATGAGCAATATCTTTCCTGAATTGGGAATGAAAGCTAGTCTAAATTCTCTCCATTTTTTCGGAATGTACCCTGTTACTAGGCATACTTTAAAGGTTTCTAAGAGCCATGGTATGAGGCAATTGCTTACCGCTTGTAACATGGATTTGTAGGGTGGAACGATTTGATAGCACAGATTATCTTGTTTCGATTATTATTTCATCTATTAGTCGATTCCTATCCGTATTCAACTCATTTGTAGTTTGCCTGCTGGTGGTGAGGTTGTTTATCGCATTCTCTGTATCAGCAGCTAGGCAGCCTGGGAAGTGAGTGTTTATCAGTACCTACAGAGACTCCTGACTATCCCTTGAGAAGTTGCCAACTCAAAGTAAACCTGGTTTCGTTGGATCTTTTGCTAACCGTCGAAGTCTGGATGCTTCCGTAATGCTGGTTTGATCTTCGCAAAAGGCAGCCCAAGAGTCTCTTTTGGCCCTTCTACATTACTTTTTAGCTTGAGGCGATAGGCTTCCCAGTCCGCCCATCAGTTTTTGTCCTTAGCTCTATTGCAGAGTCTACTTCCTGATTTGACCGAGCACCGGAGTCCAGCACGTACTGCGGTTTGACTTTGGTGCTCGGCAAATAGAGCAGGATTTGAAAAAGTCTTTATACAGGGTGTCTGTGACATTTTAGGTCGATTCCTCTAGAGTGCCGGGATTGTCTAACCCGGACACATTGCGAGAATCTGATGTTGTAATGAACCTTTTGGCTCGACTGTTTTGCAGGGCAGCTCAGTCGGGTGGGCTTGGTACAACAAATTTGTTGTTGCTTGCGATAATTAACTGATAATGCTAGGTTTTGTATATATTCACTTGCTTATTGTTGCCTTCACGGCTTGTATTGTTGTATAATGTTGTGGTCTTGTTGTTGTAGTCACTCGAAAGTGGCTGCTTTGAGTGGAATACTTTATTGCCATGATTACACCAGTGTTTATACAATAACAATTGCACTCTAGGTCGCTAGGATTACACCAGCTTGTTATACAACGAGGATTACACTCTAGGTCGCTAGTATTACACCAGATTGTTGCAGTAAGGATTACATTCTAGTTCGCTAGGATTACACCAGGTTGTTGTACAACGAGTGTTACACTCTAGATCGGTAGGATTACACTAGATTGATTTGTATAAAACGGATTACACGCTGGACTATTTTAAGTCTGTTCACCTGATCTTCACCTCGCTTGTAACTTGTCTTGCTGCCTTGACTTGATCCTTGATCCTTTTGTGCTTAGCAAGAACAGTAAACTTTGCTGTTTTCGCAGTAACAGTGATGCATTTAATTGACTTTGTGTTTAGTGCAACTTTACGCGACTGTACTTTTGTTTGTGGGAGTCATTTTTTGGCTCCTCACATTGTTTTTTCCTAAAGGGCACCTAGGCCTCTGAACAAGGGTTTTGATGTTTTCTTACAAATGGTGAATCTTTTTCTTCAAATGGTACGTATGCAGATGCCAGGTACAGGTTGGGCCTGTTCCTTCGTTCGCATAGTGCTACCGTTAGGTCTCCGTTACTGAAACGTGAAGAGAAAAGAACATTAAGTCAAGGAGATGATTTACATGCGATCTTAGTCCACAAACTTTTTCTCCCACGATCCAGGTGGCACTTGGATTCGTGACCAATGTTGATTCATAAATCCTTGCATTTTCCTATGTTGCGAGCGAGTCCTCTCGTTATGGTCCAGTCGCTAGTATCAATGCTCTCGTTCTTGCGCTTGATCATGCCCAGTAGGATTCTGTCCTCCTTCATTGAAGTGGAACCCATACCTTGATGTTCGTCCGCTCAGGAACCTGGCCCGTGCGTACTACGTCAAACGTTTTGGACTGTGTCTTTGATGAATCGTTAAGATTCATCGTTGCCACAAGCCACCGCAGGTACGGGCTCTCAGTCCGGAACGTCGTCTCATGTGTTGATGGCTTTAAAAAGTAGGACCCAGTTATCCGGTGAAAATCTTCCTTCCGGATCTTATGTGTCGATAATGACAACCTGAAGTTCAAGCTTCAAGCCTAGGATAGCCAGGATTTCTCCCGGACAAACCCGTTTGCTCTCCACTAGCAGAGTCTTTTCATCTCTGTCTTTTTATTACGGGGGCAGAAGGTTTCTGCTTCTTGTTTTCCCCAGCCTGCTTAGTCTGTGTGGTCTTATACAGTACAATGAGTGCGATAGCTCTTGCTCCGTCGTTGAATTGGCCGTAATCATGTCCTCAGCATTCAGATCCACCCGTCTTATCTTTTCGTTGTCGTTACATCCCCGGGTCGCTCGGGAGAATGCAGTGTCCATAGCCCATCCGGCACCCTTAGCTAGAGGATCTTTACCGACCAACTAAAACAATAACAACAACAACATTTTGTACACAAGCAAAAGAGAGTTAATGATGTAAACTTAACGTAGAATGAAAAAAATTTATTCACAGAATAATTGATTTTGGCATATTGTAACAATTGAATATAATAAGCAACAGTTTTTAAAACAACTGGACAAAAAAGTTGGGCGCCACCAAACTTTTATATACATTTTGACATCACACACAACACTAACGCGTCAGAGCTAGTTGTCGCTGTAGGGTCAGCAGTGACGCCGCCGACTGTGTCGGTAGCGACGTTTTTATCAACAAAATCAAGCCCCACTGTCTATATTGAAAATTAGAATGTGAATAATTCACAAGTTATTTATCCGAGAGTTCTGAAATTTTCGACATCGGTCAAAAACATGACAAAGCGTATTTGTGATTTATTTTATTTTTAAATATTTTTTAATTGCTTAATATTGTAGTTGAAACCTTTTTTTCAACTTGTGGTGGAGGGGGGAGGAAATAAAACAAAATAAAATAAAAGCGATATGTCTTGGGTAGAGGAGCACCTATGTACCAAGTTTGTTTGCTCTAGCTCTTATAGTTACTGAGAAACACGCACTCATACATACGGACGGACGGACAGTTTGTCTTGGTGATCAAGAATATATATACTTTGTGGGGTCTCCCATGCTTCCTTCTACTTCCCTGTTACATACATTTGCACACCTTCATAATACCCCTTTCCATTTTTTACAAATTTGGCATAGTGTATAACAATGCGTGACAATATGTAAACTGAGTTCAAACAGTAATTATTGAGAAAATGTTGTTTCTTAAATGCCTAGCTAGAGGACATCATAACGTTAGGGCCCCTGATTTGGCTAAAATCCACAGGAAACCTAGCTTATAAAGAAAAGACTCTAACATCGAAAATTCTCCGAGCCCTTGTTCAGCATGCGCAGACTGCACAAATCTTTATGTGTGCAACATGGGTAACCGTCTCTTTTTTCCTAGCGACTACCGTCGATTCTAGCACTGTTCGGAACTAAACCGTGTCATTGACCATACAATATGCTTAGGTATTTAATAATCGACCCTCAACACTGCACTTCCATAATGGATACGCTACAGGAATGAGTCATATCGTCCTCTCATGAAAAATCCTCCTTTGACGCGATTAAGCATTGTTGGTCTGAAATGCCTAGCAGTATTGTTCCGTCATTGATCGTCAGAATGAACATGCCCGATGACGGTCAGACCTTTTCAGGAGGAGAGTAGTTAACAAATAACTCCAACGGCCAGGCGAACGATCAGTGCAGATCAGTGACTCGCATGGCCAGAATTAACCTCGGCCATAATTAAGCAATCCGAATAAAATAAGGCTTATAACTAAGTAGAATCAAATAAACAGAACGGCATCCTCGCCTCAAAATACTACTCGTGCGCAATTTCATTTCCATGAACCAAGCAAGATTAACTGGCGCCCAACTATAAAAGCCCACGGTAAATTAAAATAATAAAAGTGGCAACCAACTGCTAGTCCGAAATTTTCTGCATCCCAAGGAGGCGAGAATTTTTGTGAAAGCACACAACGAGTTGTGTTTAAAAAAACAAAAATACCAAACAGTCACCGAAGCCGCTGGAAAATAAAAAAAAAAACACATGTAAGTGAATTGTTTAATGAAGGGGCCTTTAGTTCATGCGAATTGTAAACTGCGAGCTCTCCATTTTTATTTAATTATAAATAAATTAATCAAATGAGTGATAGTGAAACCGATTTAAACTTTGACAAACGTAGTAAATGCTGCAGCACCGACAGTGCATACTTAAATTTATTAGCTCGTGACCGCGGCAAAAGCAAAATGAATATGTCGCCGGAACAATTTCAAGCAGCCCTCGAGAGCCCAATAAATAGCGCTTTGCAGGTACAAGCGGAGGCATTCAATGAACAAATAAATGAATTGGCAGGCAAAATAGACAAACACCAACAATTAAAGCCTACAGAGACATTATTATTGATGATACCGTAGCTTGCATGAGCCTTTGGATGCAGTCAAGTGCCTGTCCGAATTTAGCGGCTCGCAAGAGTGTTATGTGTCATGGCGGCAGGCAGCCCGAGCCGCATATAAAATTTTCGATAGATATAATGGCAGTTCCCGCCACTATCAGGCAGTTTTAATTATCAGGGGCAAGGTGCGCGGCCCTGCGGATGCCGTCCTTGCATCTTTAGATACCCCTTTAAACTTTGAAGCCATAATTAGCAGATTGGACTTCACATACAGTGACAAGCGTCCGATCCATGTCATCGAGCAGGAACTCGGCACACTGAGGCAGGGAAATATGACGATCGTACAGTACTACGACGAGGTCGAGAAGAAGTTAACCTTGTTGGCAAACAAGATTAACATGACCTATGACAGCACATTCGCCAATTGCCTATGCGAAAATTTCAAAGACAAACAGTTATATAAGACCCTTTGAACAGTTAAGAGGCATAACCCCGGTCGACAAACCTTTCTCTATTCACGTTTCGAACAAGATTACAGAAAAGTGCCTTCTGCCAATGTTTGGCATAATTGCTCCATTCTTTTTGTTGGAGAGTCTTTCCACCTTCGATGGGATTATCGGGCATGATCTGCTGCTAGAGACGGGAGTAGACTTATGTCTAAAAAGAAATGAAATAAGTATAGGATCTAAATCCGAAAAACTTTTGTGTGTGTGAACCTAACTAAGGCAGTGGACATCAAAGCCCCCCCACATATTAAGACACGGTTCCTGCAAATGCTTAGGGACAGACACAAGGCCTTCGCCGACCCTGACGAAGCACTTCCGTTTAATACTTCGTTGGTAGCAACCATACGAACCGAAAACGAAGAGCCCGTTTATTCCAAGCTATACCCTTATCCCATGGGCGTAGCTGATTTCGTCGACACAGAGATAAAAAATCTCCTTAAAGATGGCATCATTCAAAAATAGAAATCGCCATACAATAGCCCAATTTGGGTGGTGGACAAAAAAGGTGTGGACGAATTTGGCAATAAAAAGCAGCGTCTCGTATTGGACTTCAAAAAACTCAACTCGAAAACCATAGCTGACAGATATCCGATGCCAAATATCACTACAATATTGGCAAATCTCGGACTGGCTAAATGGTTCACAACGCTAGACCTTAAGTCAGGATACCACCAAATAACTTTGGCGGAACGCGACCGCGAAAAGACTGCATTTTCGGTGGACGGAGACAAATATGAATTTTGCAGACTCCCGTTCGGGCTTAAAAATGCGGAAAGCATTTTCAGATAGTTCTCGAACAGTCCAGGTTTCCTTTAACAAGAAAATTTATAATTTTCAGCAGCAAAACGCGCCACATATTGCATTTCACGGACAAAGAATCCCTCATAGGGCAGATCAAATCGCTTGTAAATCCCGGAGTCGTGAACGCAATCCATTGCGATTTTCTCACGCTGGCAAAAGTGCAGGACGAGTTGGTCAGGGCTTTCCCCACCACAAAGTTCCAGCATTGCAAGAAGATGGTTACCGATATCTTCGACTCTAACGAGAGGAGAGAGATCATGACCGAGGAGGAGAATAATCGCACTCGCAGAGCCGCGCAAGACAATGCAAACCAAGTTATGGCGGATTATTATTTTCTAAGATTGACGAATCTTGCTAAAGAAGTCGTTTCAAATTGCAGAATTTGCCGCAAGGCAAAATACGACAGACATCCAAAGAAACAGGAACTTGGCCGAACGCCAGTTCCTGCGCGCGCTGGGGAAATGTTACATGTCGACGTTTTTTCGACAGATAAAAAGCAGTTTCTGACATGTATCGATAAGCTTTCCAAATTCGTAGTAGTGCAGCCCATTGCATCGCGCACTATTGAGGATGCTAACGGTCCTCTAATGCAGATAATGAATATATTTCCTCACGCGAGACAGATTTACTGTGACAATGAACCGTCTCTGAACTCAGAAACGATAAAGTCCCTATTGTCAAACAGTCAAACTAAATATTTAATTTAATTTATTGATTATTAATTAATTGCTTAATAAATTAATAATTATAAATTAATAAAATATATCAAACTACTAAAAAGATGAATCGTAAGCAAAGACAGCGCGATGCAAGACGAACGCCGGCTTTCGCTTCAGCGAAACAACGCGACTTCTCTTCGTGGCCGAGCCCAACTCAAAAATACGCTGATGCCAGTACTATTTCGAACGGTCATTACCCCTGACCTAAATTCGACACTTTGCACTTACAATGATCGAGCCGTTCTTGCTCTCCAGCTCTACGCGTTCAAGAGCACGAGTGCATTGAGCAACATCGAAACAAGCAAAAGCTGGGCATGGCAATGGGCCGAGCGACACTGCTGGGCTCACCTACGGGTGACTAGCACAACAGTCTGTCTGCACTACCGCACATAACTAACAAAACGACCCAACGGAATCGGCCGCCCGCCGCGCCACGGCGATCGTTGCGCAACACTCGTCCCTATGTGTTCATCGCGCAAGAAAAGCCGTATGCAATCAACAATCAAAACAAGCAACCAAAACATCCATCAATAACACGCAAGTGATCCCTGGCTCGTGAGACTGGAGATGGTCGCTAATTCAAATTGAAACGGAAGTGAAGCCCTAATGCCAAGAGCGGAAATGACCCGCAGCAATATAAAGCAGCTCTCAAGCGAGAAAAAAACTTGACACCACCAATGATTTCAAATTTAGCGAAACAACTCAGTGTCGCCAAGCCCCAAGAAGGCGTTTAAAAAGAAGCCCACACCTCCGATTATATACGGGCGAGAAAAGTTCCAATGTGTGCAAAATTATAGAGCTCATTGGACAAGACAACTGAATTCCTTTAGGGGTAACTATTCGTGAAACAAGTTCAAACGAAGTCAGAAGAAAGCGTTTAGAATATTATCCAGATCTAAAGCGACCACTAAATTGAAGCTTTAGAATATTATCCAAGCATCTAAACGACAGAAAGGGCTTACAAGTGGTCTTAAAGGCTAGAATCAGGTAACACCGCGAGAATAGACTCAGGCTTCTACCTGATAAAGGCTTTAAACGCCCCAAACAGTCTTCAACATCCTTAAACGAAGATAAGAAGCCCCAACCGCTCTTAGGTGGAGCTGAGCCACCACAATCTCTTAACAAAAAAACGAGGGCACCCTATCTAGTACAAACGGTTCAGTTTCTACTGCATCGAGAATCACACTGTAGAGACGAGCGGCACGATAACGCACGGCCCATGCATGGTTATGAAGTGTCAAGAAGTTATGGCCACACACGGTCAGTACTGCACACTCCCGCCCGTGTGAGTCAGTTTGTGGACAGCTTCGATCCGCCACACTGCTAGCAAGCAAAGACGCTTAGTACCAAAGTGTCAGCAACTGCGTGGTAATCACAGCATCTGAACTTACAGAGGTGTGGCCATCTATGAGGAAGTTAAAAAGTCGAGTCAACAGCGATCCACCACGACCGAGGCGCACGCGCAAATGTACGGCTATTACACTAATTAAATGCACCCACGCTTCTTTTGTCGCACCAGAGGGGCCTGGGGGGTCGCTTGACTCGCGGTCATCAATAAGGGAAAATGTGACATTTGCAGGCGCTTTGAAATCAGGATTGCACCCCACTGCGCCAAATACATTGCACCCAAACTCACCTAACTCTGAGATAAATATGGCAAACCATGGCACTGTTCTCTAGCCTGCAATAAAGCATTACGGAGTTCATGTCCTTCATGCGGACAACTATGCAAGATTTAATGCGTAATCAGAATCTCTTGATACAAATGTTAGTATCACACCAGTCCAAATAATCAATGGCTTCTCTACCTATATCCATGTGGAATGCTAATGGCGTTTCACAGCTATTAACTTGGTTATCTCAAATTCCTGCTCGGACCAACAACATTGACGTCATGCTATTGTGTTCAGAAAAACACATCTGACAACAAATATTAACTCTCAAGTTAAGAGCTACCATTCTATGTTCGAATCCCGATTGGCATAGCACACAGGTGGGACTGGTATCCTGATCAGAAACCGTATCAAGCATCACCGTGTATAAGGAGCTGCGCAGAAAATTATTTACAAGCCACAATAAGAATAAAACTGGATACTGGTAACAACTTACTCTAGCGCAGTTTAATTGCGCCTTCGTGTTCCCATACTGAAGGAGAGATTCTTGGCACGTTCTCGACTGCACTGAGAGGCCATTGTATAGCAGCAGGAGATACAATGCAAAGCACAAACACTGGGGAATTCGCCTTGTGACTCCAAAGCAAAGCAGCTCTATATGCAATTATAAAAGCAAAGCAACAACTGCCGGACAGTTCCCGGAAGACAACATACTGGCACGACCCAAATAAAATGCCTGACTTGTAATCTTAGACTTCCAATACCAAAATAACCTCCGGAAATTGAATCGTGCCAAAAGTCTCTCAGATTTCTCAGGCTGACCACTCACCCGTCCTAATTAATTTACTCAGTCATCCAGTAACTGATGATAACCGCTTAGATTGACATCACACAAAACCAAATGGATCTGCTATAGGAAATATAAGTTTACCCATTGAGCTAATCCTGTACTCAACGTTAAAGAGGATATCGACAGCCTTATCAAACACTAAAGTCCAATTTTGTCACCGCAGCCCGCCATTGCAACTCCTCAACGCACCAAGTGCCTACACTCTTTACACACAATGAAGACAAATCAGCAAGAGCAACTACGTTCTAGAAAGCGAGCGTTGACAGAATGGCAGTGCATCACAGGTCGCTAGTGCACGTCAAAGGCTAAAGGACGCCCCCGAAGCTTACCAAAGCGGTGTAAAACAACAAGAAGCAAATAGCTCAACATCGCTACATCGCAACTATCATCTTCTTCTACGAAGAACTCACTGTGGAAAGCTCATTCAACTCTATGCCCACCAACAGAAACTGTGATGCTTATGCTAAAGAAACAACTAGGCGGCTGGCCCGCGTGATGAGACAGAGCCAAAACATTTGCGGGACACCTTGAAAATGTGTTTCAGCAATTCCTGCCACAAATTCATTCACATGACCAACATTAACAAGTGTACTCTCAGCTTTCAACAGAGCAAACGCCCAACGAAATCGCACACATCAGCAAAAACCAGTTGAACCCGAAATCACCAGGCTTCCACCAAATAACGCCAAAATGATTATTGAGCTGCATATTGTGCAAGTTTGTCCCTCGCGCAACCTCTCACTGCGTTCACAAGCTTTGGTTATTCCCAGAGGATTGGAAGAAAGTCAATATAAATAATGATACAATGAGCCGAGGGCAAAGACACACAAATGAAGATCGGTGAGGGTGACGAGTCCCATAAGCCTAACTATGCATGCCTGTCAAAACTTTTGAAAAATGGCATTGCTGACTCGGATAAATCCACTATCTAGAATCCATAAAAAAATTCACATTCACATCGCATAAGATCAGAACAACGCTTCCTAATAATACACTCAAATTATTAGAGTCGAATTATGTATATTGACAGGAAATTTTGCGAGTGAGATGCAGATATTTAGAGTCCTATCATTATGACAATGTAAATTTGCGTGAGATGCTATGGTCTGAACATGTTAGGTTACTCCCTAAACAGGCAAAATGTGTCCACCAGCTTCACACTAAACGCATTCCGCACTGCCGCAAGCAAACGAAGTGACCGTATTTGAGTACACCCGACAGAGACTCACATGGCCGTAGCACATCGAAAGCCAGCAGAGAACGCAACTAAAAAAAGCCAGTAGCCTCCCACTGGCTTATCAACGCCGGTCCTCTCTCGCCTTGATACAAGGTCCTGCTTTACAATTCCGTAACTAAAACCCAGCTGGACCTATGGCTCCCAATATGGGGGAACGCTAGCAATAGCAACATGGATATTGTCCAGAGATCCAGTCAAAAATCCTAAGAACTATCACCGGGGCACCGTGCGGTAACGTTTCGAACGAAAAACAATACGGAAAGTTCTAAATATTCAAACCAGTTCAGAGATGTTGAATGAGATGCACAAGTAAAATATGACAGCAAGCTTTCTTCGCATCCTAATCCCCTCGCGCAACAAGGATAGATAGAGCAGAGTGTTTGAAACGGGTGAGAAAGTGCTGGTAAAGACCAATAGGAGGTTGGGCAACAAGTTGACGCCCCTATATGTTGAAGGAAAAGTAGAAGCCGATCTGGGGCGCCGATCTGGCGATGGTCAACAAATTGCTGAAGTGATCGTCAGAATAAACATGCCCGAGGACGGTCAGACCTTTTCAGGAGGAGAGTAGTTAACAAATAACTCCAACGGCCATGCGAACGATTGTACGGTTGCACAGATTGGCACTCTAGAAGTATCGGAGTTTCCAGCTGTGCAACCAGGTGGCGCAATGTATGATGACTATCGACTTTTTCGAGAGTAAAAAACGCATCAAAGCAACAACAAAGCTCGCAAAAAAATTTTTGACACAACAACAAACACATGAAAGTGTTGTTGCTACGCTTGCGCAGTCGAGACAAGGCAACAACAAACACATGAAGTGTTGTTGCTATGCTCGCACAGGCGAGACAAAAAAAAATTCGAAAAATTGTTTGTGTAAATTTGCATTGGCTTATGGAAGGAGCGCGTATATATATTCGCATTTGCTCTTCCTATGCTGAAGAGCAATTACGAAAACAAATGAGCACACTGAGCATAGGGCTGGACGCCCCTGATTTAAATATGACTTTGCTAGGTAATAAATTCATATAATAAAGCGTTGGAAGCATTCTGATTGAACAATAAAATATATTTCAGAATATTTATTTTGACTTGCTGCATTTGGGAAAAATTTCATATACCCAATAAACCCTGCAGCCCATCTTTTGACAATTTGCAGCGTTAAACTGATATATTCATCCTCTTTTAAAGGCACCTAACTTCATGCGACTCAGATCACAGATGCCATTTTACAAAAAGACAAAGTGTGCACGTATTACCTGACTTCCATGCAGCAGATTGATGTTTGGTTTCAGGGTTAGACTTAAACATGAGACATGGTCATCACCAGTTAGGATCGATGAATGAATGAAGAAAGTCTTCTCAGCAGTTTTTTGGTTTTCATTTAATTCGTGTGGAACAAAACGCCCACTGACGTTTTTTTTACCCAAATCTTCGGTCAAAATTTTCAAATCAGTTTTTTTTACACGTATTTAGTTCCTAAGCTAACATTCTCGTAGTAAAATTTGCATCAATAATTAGCACGATTACTTAATTTTGGACGACATGATCTGTTTCATAATACGTGTAGACTTTTTCTTTTTCGATTTTAGGAACATCGGCAAATTTCGGCAGAAAATTTTGAAACATTTCTTACCTTTAAAGACATACAAACACACTGGCACACAAACTAATTGTTGATTTTTATGGGGTCACCGCTAAAACTTCAGCTAGTTCTCAAAATAGACAAAAAACATGTATTAATTCATATTAATATAAAAATAATAATTATTATTAACATATATAATATTATTTCATTTTATAGAAAATCCATTACAAATACTATTAATTTGGGAACGTAATTAATAATCTGACCACTTTAGGGCTCGGTTTTGTTGTGAAACATTCGCGATGCGCGCAGCTGCGATTTGCAAATAAACACGTGTTCACAACTTTTATTCTGTTTTTAGAAAGTTCCGTTATATTTCCGCCTTGGGAATTTTTGTTTACAATTGTTTACTTTTCGTACATTTTTGTTATGATTTTTATTTATGCTTGGCCTATGGGCGCAACCACTGCAATAGTGCCGTCCGACTTAGCACAATGGCCTATTGGGTCATGCCAAAAAAGTTCTTAGTAGTATACCTTGTTAAAAATGCCTTAAAATACTTTTTTTATTTTAGCGTACAACACTATTTTTCTGCAAAAAAGGTGACGAGAAATATTCGAAAACACTATATCGTTCTTTTTTAGGGCAGTATAATATGTATATAATTTTTCATATGTAAATCATTTTGATTTTTTATTCTGAAGCCAAGTTGCTACAGATGATACTGTCACGCATCCTTTTATTATTATGAAGTATTATGAAGAGTTAGCTGTTATGTGAGTCGTGCGTGTGTTAATGGGATGCCAAACGATCCAATGTTCAAGCATGTTATAATATAGTCATTGAAAACAACAAAAAAAAAAAGATGAATAAAGTGTGTTATGGTAACACATTTATACCTTTAAGACGAATCTCGGAAGATCTAAGAGGAGTTGGTACATTATAGTTCGAGCAATTAAACACTATAAGTAGCGTTATCTATGGCTTCCTACGCTACGCTTCGTGACCAGTTGCTGCCCGCGTTTAAGGTAAGCATAAGATAGTTTGGTAACTAAATTTGCTGCTAATAATTCAGTGCTGATCAGTATAGGAGTGGTCATCAATACGCAAATTCTGCAGAAAATTGAATCAGTGATTATTTATGTGCCTCCATACAGAATTTTAATTGTAGACTTAGCTCACGATTTCTCGCCGTATGTTGTCTTTGAGTTGAGTTATGGCTCTTGGCTTATCAGCGTATACATTGGATTACAAATAGCCTGAAAAAAAGTCTGCTGCCAATGCAAACAGAGCGAGACAGCAAGATTAGATTAGTTTCTCTCTTATGTTTATGCCAGCTAATCGGATCTTGTGTCTCTTCTCTTCTGTGTGGCTGAATCACACTGACCTTTTCTTGTGTGTTTCGTTGTGCGGTGCACACATAATTTGTGTTGTGTGTGCATGTGTTTTCTGTGTGCGCGTATGCTCGCGCTTGCTTTTTTAGGGTGCTACCATTGTTCTTAAAAAATGCTCAAATTGGCAATCATTTGGAGACCTTATCAAAATTATCATTGACAGAAACTGAAATTAATATTGACAATTTATTTTGTAGAAAATAAGATTATGAAAATGTTTTTCAATCTGCAGAAACTTAAAGTAAAAACAAGTGAACTAGGGTATCGCAGTAAACACACGCATGCACTCACAAATACATACACACAAACAGCAAACGCGTAACAGCTCGTTTTCGCTGTAGCGTTAGCAACGTTTGTATGACGCGTCAGCAAGCGCACCCCGCTGTCTGTATTGAAAATTGAAATCTAAATAATTCCTAAGTTATTTATCCGATCGTTCTGAAATTTTCGACAAACTCATGACATGGCGTATTTGTGATTTATTTGGGTTTAGGTATAGGTGCACGTACATACAAAATTTTGTTGCTCTAGCTCTTATAGTTGCTGAGAAACAGTTGCTCAAACACTCAGACGGACGGACGGAAAGACGAGCATAGCTATATCGAGTCAGTTTGTCTTTCTGATCAAGAATATATATACATTGTTGGGTCTGCGACGCCTCCTTCTTCCTGTACATACGTGCAAATATGACTTCATAATACCCTTTTCCATTTTTTACAAAAATGTCAAAGTGTATAAAAACGTTTTCATTTATGTATTTGTGTTTTTATTTTGGTGTATTGGTGCCATAAGCAGCAATTGGGCACCCCTGCTATTAATCACTGAACATATAACATTGTATGCTTAGTGCTATAATAATGAAAAATAAGTAAATTAAAAACACGCATGAATTAATATGTTCGAGCTGACCACCTATATGTATTAAGGATTTTATATATAATTTTGTATTACCTAATTTGATGCAAAGTCAGTGTAAAAACAACAATTAATTATTGATAATAAATAATGTAATATACAATAACAAAATATATTATTCGTTCGTACATGCATATACATACGTAATCAAAGCAGTAAGCAAGCGCCAAACATGCTAGCCGATTGCTCTTCAACACCAAGTCAATCGTCAAACAGTCAGACAAACACCAGGCTGTTTTCAAAATATTCCGTTAACCTTTTGCATTTAGTGCTGCGTTTTGTCTTTCTGGCCCAGGCGCCGTCGGCATTTTGTGCATATCAATAGGATAGATAGATACATATTACGTGCCGCCTGTACATTAAGTAGATAATTTAATGAACGTACAATAGTGTATAATGCATTATTCACCACGCATTTGGTTGATAAGCAGGTACAGAATTTTAGCTTTAGTAATGAAGTGGGCAAGCGCGATATCAGAAGCTCTAGAAATAGGTAACTAAATATAAGTAATATAAGTAACAATCTAAGCAAACTTGAAAAATAAATCTCTTTAATTCACACAAACAAACAGCTTGGCTTATTGCTGATGAATGAGAAAACAAAGTATTTGTGGGGAAGTTTTTTTTATACACTTTGACATTTATATAAAAAATGGAAAAGAGTATAATGAAGCTGTATGTATGTAACAGGGAGAAGAAGGTGTGGCAGACACCATAAAGTATATACATACATATATTCTTGATTAGCTAGAAAAACTGAGTCGATATATGTACGACTGTCTGTCTGTAAGAGCAACGAGAACTCAGAGACTATCAGAGCTAGATCAACCAAATTTGGCTAATTAAATCGCACATAGGGTATGTCACACCGATCGGATTTTTTCGCATATCAATTTTCAATATAGACTGTGGGGTGCTCTTGCTAACGCATCATGCAAGTATCGCTGCCGACGCTACAGCGAGAATGAGTTGTGACGCGCTGGCTGTTTTATATGTATGAGGTTGTGAGTGCGCGATGCCCTTGTCAAAGTGTATATAAAAGTGGTTGCGTCCAACTTCAATGCGTCTACATGGTTTTGTCTAAATTAATTATCGGTTGGTAATGTTCATATCAGTGACTTTTTAAAGTAGGAGTATTAAGACTAATTTCTAATAAATAATAATTTTTTAATAAACCCACTATTCAAAACAAAAACTTAAGACAAACATTTATTCACAGGCGCACAAAAAATGTTCTTGTTGTCAACACATCACGCCCAACACTGTTTCTGACGTTGTTCTAACAAAAAACACAGTCGCAACGTAATAGCAATGCAAAACGGGTAGTCGTGGTCTGAAGACTAACGGCCTTGCAATACTAGTAGTGTTTGAAAAGTTGCGAAAAGTTTCATTTATGTTGCTGCTGCTTGTGCTTAAGCGTTTGAGAAAGCCGAAAGTCGAAGCAACAGCAGAAAACGATCGCTGTATAAAAACATTGTCGTAGCTGAATTGACACAGTATATATGTGTATTTACAGAGGCTTTTTAATAATTATGTTAAAAATAAAAAAGTGTATAGGCATATTCCTCGTCTATTTTCACAGTTTAATTATTTTTAATTTCCTTAAAATTGAAGAGTTTTACAAAGCTTAAATCTCTGTACATTTCTGTATCACTTTTTTTCAATTTAAATTTTTCTTTTATAATAATTTTTTCCAAACGTTTTGATAATTCTTGGAGTTTCCGATATATTTTGAAATATTTATTAACTTTTGGACTTTTCGATAACTTTTCATTTGATCGATGTTGAACCTTTTAATAAATTTTGGATTTAAAGAAAACTTTTGAATTGAAAAATAATCATTGATTTTGGATAATTTTTATTGAAAATTTCAAATTTCTATCTGTTTGTGAATGTCATTGTTATTAATAGAAAAATTGAGACTTTCTGTATTTTATTCGACATTTTTTTATAGATTTTTTGTGAAAATTTAGATTTGTATCGCGTGCCGTTTCTAAAAGTAATTTTGATTGGGCGGCATTTTGCTGAACAACTACACATGAAAATTTCAGTTTATTTTTGCTGCATTTCGTAAAAGTAATTTTAGTAATAGATAATTATGTTTGAATTTTGTTAAAAATTTCTGCATAAGCAGGGGCTCTGCTTATGCTTGGCCTTTTTAAGTACATGAAAACACATACTTATATTTGAGTGCCGACTGCCTACAAATTTACCGATGCAAAACGGCACCTCTTGGCTGAATAATGAGAATACACAGTGATGCAAAACCGCGAAAAATGATTTGCTGATGCCGAAAATGAATTCAGTGCCATATTATTTTCAACCATGGTAGCGCCGTAATTTTAGCGGTCAATAAGTTTCCTCCATAAATCACTCATATCTATCTACTTATTATTTGACAACTTGTCAACCTGCTTGTCTTTTTTATACACCTCTTTTTATTTTTATAAAGAGGGTATCATAAAGTCATGCAAATGTATGTAACCGACAGTATGAGTCGTGGCAGACCTTATAAAGTGTATATATTCGTGATCAGCAAGACAAGCTGAGTCGGACATGTCCGTCCGTCTGACTGCCGGAATGAGTAAGAAGAACTTACTCGCCTCGCCGCAAATTAAAAAACTAATCCGTTTTAAATTCAAAAAATATACAAATTTCAGCTTTCCGTATAGACAGCGGAATGCTTTTGCTGACGCGCCAAACTTTCGTCGCTGCTGAAGTACAGCGAAAATGTGCTGTGACGTATAAGTTGCTAAATTTGTATTTGTTAGTGAAAGTGTATCACAAAGTTGACTGCGCCCAAGATTTTTGCGTTCTTGTTGTACTTACTCAGTCGTAACCTGTCATTTTTATACACTTTGACATTTTTACAAGAAATTGAAAAGGGTATTATTAAGTTGTGTATGTTACAGGGAGAAAGAGGCGTGACAGGCCCCTTTATATATTCTTGATCAGCAAGACAAACTGACTCGATATAGCCATGGCCGTCTGTCCGTCCGTCTGTATGTATGAGCGACTGTTTCTCAGCAACTATAAGAGCTAGAGCCACCAAATTTTGTATGTGTGCTCCAATACCCAAACCACCAAGCATAGTGACCCAAACCCAAACGCTTTTATTTTTATATTTTTTTATTTCCTTCCCCCTCTCCTGCAAATCGAAAAAAAAAGGATTACACCCTCAATATTAGGCAATTAATATCACAAATAGCTCTGTCAGCTGCCGATGCAGTCGTTACCGCCGGTGCGAACGCTACAGCGACGAGCTGTGTCGCGCCGGCTGTTTTGTGTGTATGGGTTTGTGAGTGCATGCGTATGTTTGCTGTCCTAGTCAAAGTGTGTATAAAAGTTGGTTGCGCCCAACTTTAATGCATCCACTTATTATACACTTTGACATTTTTGTAAAAAACAGGGAGAAGGAGACGTGGCAGACCTCACAAAGTATATTCTTGATCAGCAAGACAGCACGACCGAAAAAAAACGAAATTAGGCAAAAAAAAAAATATTTTAAAATCTTAAATAAATCACAAAAACGCTTGGTTATGGTTTTGACCAATTCCAAAAAGTTAGAAAGTTCGAGTTAATAACTTAGGAGTTATTCACATTCAAATTTTCAATATAGACAGCGGGTGCGCTTGCTGACGCGTCATACAAACGTCGCTGCCGACGCAGGCGGTGTGTGCCGCGATGCTCTAGTTAAAGTGTATATAAAAGTTGGTTGCGCCTAACTTTAATCGTCCACTTGTTTTTATCTGTATTTTGTAGAATACAACGCTGTATATTTAAAAATGTCAATGTACGCATAATAGTAAAATTATAATGTTATATATTATTAATATATTGTATACTTATACTAAAAAACATTCATACATTTTTTTTTTTTTCTAACCTTCTAAAATAAACAATTTAAGATATTGGACGTTATTAATTTTATTCCACTAGAAATGCCCAATCGGCTACTGTGCATAGTAAAGAAACAAAATTACTTTCGTTATTTTCATTTTGGTTTCTTTAGGAACTTTGTAAGTATATTTGTAAATGAAATATATATATTTACATTATATACATACATATGTAGAGATGTACATATTATTTGTATGTCATTTCTACTTAAGAGTGCTCGTTTTGAATTTAGTTTATGTTTTTCGCAAATGTAATATTAAAGATACGATAGAGGGAAAAAATTGGTCAAAGGGAGAAAGAGATAGTGTTACACTAATATATAATTGGCTTGATAGAAGATAGCAAATTTGCGAGCTGAAGCGGTAGCATGAAAGTGCTACTGCTGCTTGTATTCTAAGGCATTTATTTAGTTTTTAGTTGGTGTGCGACTCGTGTGGTTCATACTCGGTCCCATCCTAATTATGTTTTAAATAGTTCTTGTCACACGCGGTTTGTATGTATATGCACGTGTAAGCGATTCATATCCATCCATAGTTTGATAAACCAACATACCAATATACATACATAAGTATTTACACTATATGTGCATGTGTATGTGTATAGAATACAAATATATATGGATAATAATAAAAAAAATTAAAAACAAAACAAGTTTGTCATATTTTTCTGCAATAATCCAGTATGTTCTAATTTGTAATTTAATAAAGCATTTATGAAAATACTTTAATGTAGTTGACATTTTAGGCAAATGACTTTGTCGTCAATTGCGAGATCACGTTAAAAATAAAAGACTTGTTTGTGCCTATTTTTAAAGGAGGGCTAAGTTCTTTATTACGTTGTGTTTGGCCGTGCTATTGCCCCAGTTGATGTCGTCAGTTTGCTACTTCGACAGAGATACTCATCATCATTATATATTTATATAAATGTCCATTTGAAAATATAATAATATCAATGTGTGTGAGTTTATATATTTACAGGCAGTTTTTGTACATAAGTATTAATTCGACGCAAATGTTAGTGTACTGTACAAATATAGTTACGATTACTTTATGTTTTTAAAACGACGCTAGTTTTAATAAATGATGTGGAAACTGTCTTTTTTGTGTTGATACACTAAGTAGTGTGTAAAAAACACAGACAGTTTAAAATATTTTCTGTTATTTCAAGGTATTCATAAAATCGTCGTTTAAGCTTTAAGTCTAAGGAATTGCCTGAAAGTTAGTCTAAGAATTCACTTGTTTTGTTACCTTGGAAGGTTGTGTTTTTTTTTTTACCACTATCGTGGATAGCGTTCGGATGTGGGCTACGTACAAGATACTCAAGAATAACTTTAAAATCCTTCAACTAAGGCTTAATAGTGTAACAATTAAATATTATGCGCTTTAAATTCCATCTTATATTTGATAGAGATTCAAAACATCCTATGTGTAAAGTTTACAATAAATACGTACATATGTATGTTAAAAGATTGTAGGCAATTAAATTAAATTAGTTAATAGCCATTAGTTGCGGCAATGACCAGCTGTCGACACTGCATAGGATTAAGTTGGCAAACTAAGAATTAGCGCACAAGTACAAAGAGTGTACGTAGCTCATACTTTTTCCATTTATTTTGCCAATCTATATTTTAAAACAATCGATTAACTATAATTATATTATAGATTGTGTGTCATAATTTGATATTTATCAATGCCTATACAATATGTTTATACAATTTTCATATATTTTACATACTTAATTTTGTGTATGCTGAATTAAGCACATATAAAGGTAATGTGTACATAACTGTTTCTTGCACTATGCTTCATTATTGATATTGGTGTATTTTAATATATTATATTTATAATAATAAGCTAATATATATAATATTTTTTTTTATCATTTAACAGGGGATGTCGGGGTGTGATCAAAGCACTGTCGAATCATTGGCTGATGATCCAACAGATTCACCATTCGATGCCGATGATTGTCTTAAAGTTCGAAAATATTGGTGTTTTTTGCTATCGAGCATTTTTACATTCCTTGCTGGCTTGCTTATTGTGCTGCTATGGCGTGCATTTGCATTTATTTGCTGCCGCAAAGAGCCGGACCTGGGTCCCAACGATCCAAAACAAAAGGAACAGAAAGCTTCACGTAACAAACAGGAATTTGAAGGT
Source organism: Drosophila busckii (assembly GCF_011750605.1). Taxonomy (NCBI): domain Eukaryota; kingdom Metazoa; phylum Arthropoda; class Insecta; order Diptera; family Drosophilidae; genus Drosophila; species Drosophila busckii. Next base: position 23,286,610 of record NC_046605.1, read on the forward strand.
ACATTTATGACAGAAGCAAAAGACTGGGCTGGAGAACTTATCTCGGGTCAAACAACAACTGGTCGAATTTTGGTGAGTATAATAATTACATAAACCATAGATATTGTCGTAGTGTTTCCTTGTTAGTATAACTGGTGGATTCTTATCAACATTTTTCAATGAGTGTCGGAATTTAGATATCCTATAGAAATTAAAACAAGTGGACAGGTTAAAGTTGGGCGCACCAACATTTAATACACTTTGACAGGGTTTATCCAAATGCACTCACAAAACATTACCACAAAGCAAGCTACGCGTCTCAGCTCGTTTTCGCGAATTGTTGCGTCAGCAGCGACGCGCGCGTGCGTCGGCAGGCGACGTTTGTATTGGCGCACGTCAGCCACGTGTCCCCGCTGTCTATATTAAACTTGAAATGAAATTATTTCTAAGCTATTTTATCGATCGTTTTCTGAACTTGCACCAATCGGTGCGAAAAAAAGATAGGGCTTTTGTGATTTTGTCGGATTTTTAAAGATTTTTTGCATGCCTTATATATTGTTTTTTTCGATTTGGGAGGCCCAACTATTAAAAAAAAAAATATAAAGGTAGTGTCCTGGATATAGGGGCACTAGCATACAATTTGGTTGCTTCTAGCATCTTATATGATTGGGGAACACCACTCAACGACGGACGGACGGACAGCGGACATTGTTATATCGGGACTCAGCTGTTCAGCTGATCAAAATATATATACTTTATGGGGTCAGCCATCTTTCCTTTCTCTGTTACATACATGTGAGCAACTTCATAATACCCTTTTCCATTTTTTACAAAAATTGTCATAGTGTATAAAAAAAAGTACTCAATTAAGAATACAGACAATTGTATTGATCTTTAAAATAGATTTTAATGAGGGGTGAGTTTCGATTAATTCTAAAAATGTTTCTGCTTTGTTGCTTGCCAACATTTATTTTTTTATTTATTTATTTAATGTCAACTAAGAGCAGTCGACAGCAAAAGAAAAAATTACATTATAGTATTTATATATAAAATATGTAAAATTAAGTTTAAAGGCAATTTATAATTATATCTTTATTTTTAAAACCTTAAATATTGGGAGTGTTAAACAGACCCAACATTTGTTGCAAGGATTGGGAAGGATTGGGGAAAACCCAATCAGATCTGGATTAAAGATTAATTGTTAATATGTAGGTAAGCTTAAATTACACCGCTAGTATAAACTTCTGAGGTCTCGTGTTGAAACAGAATAAGTTATTATAATCAGCACATAAACTCGAAAAGGCTCATGCATAATAGTTAGTTGGGTTGCAAAGTTTAAGAGTTAAGGGAGTTACTAACAGGAACCGAGAAATTAGTGACCCAAACAAATATGAGAGTCAATTTCCTTTAATTAATTTAATATAACATGAGCCAAGCATTGATTCGGTCGTTAGTTAAAGGATGGAGATAATTTAAAAGGTAGGTCTACTAGAGTAGCATGGTAGATCAACACCAGGGAATCAGTTAATAGCCGGAAGCAAATAATACAAATTTTTTGTTTTTTTCTATACTAATTCTGTGGTTCGAGTATTGTGGAGACTAAAACAAGATCCATATTCAGAATCCGGTCGAACAGAGATATATAAAAGTAGTTTAAGTTAGTGTAGGGGTCAGCAAAATTACTTTAGCCATACGTTTGAATAAAGCCGAGAACTGGTGAATCGCCTTACTGAAGTTAAGCAAAACATGTTTGTCAAAACTTCAGCTACTATCAAGGGATACCCAGTCATTAACTCCGTATCTGTTGAGAGGCAATTGATCCATGTAGTAGTTGGCGATGTGAGGCGAGTGTCTATGGAATGACATAAATTTACATTTAGAGCAATTAAGTTTAAATAAATTATTTTGCACAACTAAAAAAGCAATCAAGATCGGTCTGCATAAAGGACTGATGACATGTCTTAATGATAGACACAGCCTTCACATCATCGCATTACATCAAAATATTGGATGCATAGATGACTGAGGGGAAGTAGTAATAATAGAGTTAAAGAGGGCAAAGGACCAAGATGCTTACCTTGAGGGACCCAACTTACGAATACTGGCTTGGAAACAGCCGACTTGAAAATCACCCTTTGAGTTCTGTTAGTTAAGTAATTGGAAATCCATTTCAGAAAATTGTTTGGAAGTCCAATCAAGCTTAATTTATAAACTAGAAGACGGTGATTAACAGAGTCAAATGCTTTACTAAAGTCAGTATAAATAACATCAGTCTGCATATTGTTGTGAAAACCTTTGATTACCATTGACGAAAACTCAAGTAGATTGGTGGTAGTAGACTTATGTTTCACAAAACCATGTTGGTAAGGTGAAACAATTGAGCTGCTGAAATGCATTAATTGAGAAGTAAGAATTTTTTCAAAAAATTTAGGCGTAGCAGACAATTTTGATATACCCCTATAGTTATTTACATAACTTCTAGGGCCATTTTTATGTAACGGAATAATAAAAGATTCCTTCCAGATTGGAGGCAAATAGCAACATTTAACGGACAAGGCAAATAATCTATGTAAAAGTAAATATAGTGAACCAGCGCAATATCTAAGTACGCAACCGGGTACACCATCTGGTCCTGGAGAGAACGTAGGTTTCATTACATTTAGTTCACGCAATACTGAGTCTTCGTTAATCACAGGCTCCGCCACAAAATTAGATTTGTTGATGTTATAAGGGTAGTGTGTGTAGGAAAAGGTTGTTAGTGACTGAATAGGTTGTTTGAAAAAAGTCTGCAAATAGATCGGCTGATGCCTGATCATTATTTGCAGTAGTATTTTCATAAGAAACATAGTTAGGTATTGAAGACGATTTACGTGTAGAATTTACAAAATTATAAAACTGTTTAGGATCCTGAGCAAACTGAAGCCGACAACGACATAAATAATTGTTGTAAAGTTGAGAATTTAACAAGTTAAAATTAGATTTAGCAGTAGAATAGCGCAAAAAATCAATACTATTCCCTGTACGTTTGTATCTTTTAAAATAACGCGATTTTATATTTTTTAAACCCGCTAACTCTCTAGTAAACCATAAAGGCTTTTTAGACCTACTAGGTTGCCTACGAGGAACGGATTGTTCAAAAAGCTATTTAAGGCGTTATAAAAAAGAGACAAAGCAATTTCTAAGTTATTGCTGCAACATAAACAAAATGCATTTATTTATAATTAATTTATTAAAGTCGCTTTCTAAAAACACGAGGAGGCTATAGGCGCTGCTGTAGGCTGGCACGTTTTGCTCAAGAGCGGTAGCTCTATAGTAATTATAAAGTTGGGTGAATACAATCTTGCGGAAGCACATCGGATCTATTCTGCTAACTGCGCTAGCTGAATGATCCGATACAAATATAAGATCAAGAAATCGGTTGTTACAATTAGGAACATTATTTATTTCATAAAGTGAAAGATCCAGTAAATTATTTATGAACTCGTTGGAGCTAGTAGGAACTACCAAGTTATCCATAGTGGACCAAGATATTTCTGGTAAATTAAAGTCTCCTTTAATAAATAATCCTTTTCAGATAGCTTAGAGGATATTAATGTATATTAGGATAGCGTGTTATTATAATTGTAACATCGATTGAGGTGGAACTTAGGAGCAGGTATATAGAAGAAAATTGACAACAGTCACTCTAACCTGCAACAAATTCAATGTTTAGATAAAGAACAATTATCGATAAAGGTCGGGTTCAACGGCAATCCTATTACGCACCTACCACCCCACCGCTGACAGACGGTCAACATCTATAAGTGAGTATATTTTTTGTGAAATTGTTGAACTAGAATTTCAGGCATTAACCAGGTTTCAGTAAAGGCAAGAACATTATAATCAAAAGAACTACTATCTATATATAGTTTAGCGAATTTTGACTAAATGCCTCATAACATATTTGATTACACTTAAACAAATGAAGAAGTTGTTTTTTGCTCATTAGTTAGGTTGTAGGTTCACTGTAAGAAACATTTATTTTGGCCACGCACAGTTGGTCATGCTTTTAGTTTTTTAAATGTAGATTCTGTTAACAGCAAGTCTTGTGCCAGAAAGAATAACAACAAATACGTGTGGATGTGTCGGAGCGACATTCAATTTAAATGAAGATATCTCTCTAGATTTATAATTTAAATTTTTCTACAGTTATTTACATTTTTAACCAAAGGAATTTTTGATTGAATGTAAACAATTACATCTTCAGCCAAAGATATCCGGGTTTCGAAGCCTAAGAACAAAACTTGTTCGTAAAGGAACAGCTAATAAGGGCTTAAGAGCAGGGCGCGGAGTATGGAAACTATCACAGGCGATCTACACACTCTTTTTACAATTTTCAGATGACGGACCAGCCTCATCATTTATAACAATACTAGGGCAAACTGCAGTAACAGGTGTACTGGACAGTTTACCAATGTTACTTCATTTGTTTTTTTAGGTGTTACTGCTGGTGCCAACTGGGATTCGTCTAAAACTTTATGAGCTTTAAACTGAGTCTCCATACTTTTAAACTCATCATTGAGTTTATTAAAACTCTTTCGCTGAGCATAAAAATTAAGCTTAGTATGTCGCATAAACCTAGACTGTCGGCCTCGAGCTTCAATGACAAATTCAACATGACCATTTTAAGCCGGTCTTGTTCATAATGGAATCTTTAACTTTAATCGTGAAGCCTGCACACTTCACATGTATAAATCTATCGCACAGCCAGCATCCGATGCACTCAGCAGTTGCATCGCTTTGCCATTTGCAATTTTTAATGCAGCAAGCGAACATTTTAACTAAATGTATATGCTCTACGAAGGGGTATGTGAGTAACAAAAATATTAACATATTAAATATTAAATGAGAGCGTTAGTTAGTTTTGTGTGAGCGCAATTACGAAAAATGCAACAAGAAACACACACTATTGCAAGCACCGTTCTAAAAATAGAAAGCACAAGAAACAGAGAGTAAGTTGGAGAGAGCGTATACAAGAGATGCTCAAACCAACAAAAACAACACAGCAATAAAACCGCGAAAACAATTGTTAGTTTATTTATGCCACTGAAACAACTAAACAATAGAATACTTATTGGTAATAAGTTGTTAGGGTCAGAATGGGTTTGCCTGTCGTCGCTTGTTAGAGCTTACACTTTGAGTCTCAGACATTATAAGTTCTTATTGCTCATATAGACGGACAGACCGCACAGTTCAGAAAATCTAAAAATTTCCATGTTACTTACATGTTGGCACCCCCACACAACCAAAATTTCGCTACAGCGAAAACGAGCTGTGACATGTTAGCTGTTTTATGTGAATGTGTTTGTGAGTAAATATAAAAGTTGGCTGCGCCCAACCATATTAAATAATATATTTTTATCGGTCAATAACTTAGACTCAAGTGTTTAAAATTAAATAAAATGACTCGATGACTGATCCATTGAAACAGGTCCCAATTAGAAAAAAGCGCCATGGTAGCATTCACAAGTTATGGGTATGGGTAGGCGGACATGCAATAATTGCAGGATACCTATGAAAAAATTGTCCTGTGGCAACAGCCTTAGTTTCATCTGTTTGTGTGGGTAGTACCATTTAAGTATTATGGTAATTTTTAGGGTAGGTGCACGCATGGCATTCTCTGGTCGCAATGTCAAACATTTTTGCAGAAAATAGAAAAATGTAGATACAGACCTAAAACTTTGTACACTATTTGGTTATTATATATGAAAACCCTCATCCAATACCACGATCAGACTACGCCCTCCCTACCGCCTCATAATACTTCGTAAGGAAAACAAAATTAAATTCACTTAGGCCTTTAGTTAAATATATTTTCTATTAGTAAATTAATCCTATTCAACATCTAATTTAATAGAATAGGCACCGAATTCAAATGCGTCATCAAGTCATCTTTCATCGTCAACTGTATTGACACATTTATTTGGGAAAGTGACATTTGGTGGTTTTAAAAGGTCAATAACCTTTGGTTTGTATGAGTCTTAACGTGACAGCTACGGCAGTAGCATGGGTAAGAAGATTTACATTACCATAATCCGTTGCAGCGTCGACAACTAATTTGTGCTTTAAGCGAGAACTCTCTTCATCATAGCTTAATCGTGGGCGTCCTGCATTTTTAGGTTGTTCTTCTTCAACAAAGGAACATCGTTTTAATTGTATTCGAAACCGCGATGCAAGCCAACATTCATGCTGCATCCTAAACCTTGCAACCATTCGATTGCATTTGTTCAAACGAGCATTAATAAAAGTCACAAAATTTATGACTTTCTTTTTTATGAAATCCTTCATGTGTTTGTTTAGTTTTTTGCTAAATATAAATAGGTTTAATATCGTCGCATCACAAATATATTGAAGTTTAAAATTGATTTATTAAGCATAACTATTTTTAACTAGATGTCAGCTTCTAATGTATCACAACCATTTTACTATTTTTTGCTTTACTAAATTTAAGCAAAATGATCTTGTTTGAAAATATTGCGAAAATCAGAAATACATTTTTTTTATGAATGGTATATTTCATATTGTTATATAGCTAATCGTAATTGAAACTTCTAAAAATGTCAGAAAAGTCTAAAGGTTATCGCAAATAAAATAGTAAGAACCATGCATCTAATTCTGAACCAATGAACATCTCATCGAAAAACTGGGGGTCTAGATTTCGATCAAATTTATTTATCAATAAATCACCGATTACTCTTGGTGCCTATGCCCACAAATTTTTAACCGACTCTTATTTTGTTTTTATTATATTTATTTCAGGTCGTACTCGTGTTCATACTCAGCATTGCATCTCTTATTATATACTTTGTTGATGCCTCTAGCGAAGAAGTTGAACGTTGTCAAAAATGGAGTAATAACATTACTCAACAAATCGATCTCGCTTTCAATATATTTTTTATGGTTTACTTTTTTATTCGAGTAAGTACGCTCCTATAATCAATTTATTTTATAATACATTATATATTATTATAAACACTCTAGAATAAAAGCACTTGACAGCAGTTATAAACTTTTGCTTTACGAGTTATATGCGATATCATTTTTCCAAATGGATTTTTTGTGCTGATGTGGTCAAAAATGATCGATTACGTCCTGCTTTCAAAAAACTAGTATCTAAAACGCCTAAATTTTTTTTTTCTATTTTTGGTAAACCGTTAAGTCCTGACGTGGTACGTTTCCATCTAATACGAAAGGCTGACTTCTGATCTTTAAAATGTGATCGTGATCAGTACAAAAAATCCAGTCGGAAGCACTATATCATATGTTATTCAGGTCTTGCGAAGGCCAGTGCAATTGTCACTATTATTTATTATCATAAGTTATCCTATTTCAATTAAAATATATATTTTCTTTTTAATTTAAACTATTTTACAGTTTATAGCGGCGTCCGATAAGCTTTGGTTTATGTTAGAAATGTACAGTTTTGTAGATTATTTTACAATACCCCCGTCCTTCGTATCAATATATTTAGATCGAACGTGGATCGGTAAGTAAAAATAAATCTCGATCTTAAATAATTAATTGAAAATATTATTAAAATTCCATTATGAAAAGGTTTATAATATATGCTATTCAGCAGTTACTTATTAATAATCGAACATAAGTAATGTAGTGATCACTGATTGAATATACTTTGGAATGATATTCAATAATTGCCTGCCCATGGTCCAAAATCTTGTGGACCATTGGAGATAATAATTTTGTAAGATATTTTTCTTTCAGTTCGTCCTGCATATGATCGAACTTTATGGTGTCTAACTTTTCTCTGAGGGCATTAAGAATACATTGGACACGATTCCTGTTATTCCAGTTGTACCCTCCGCATGATTCAAAAATTCCTAGCGTAAAGCGAGATGAACTTGTTTTTTGCTTCATTGCGTTAGTGCAGGGGCGTTAAAGCTCTATACTCAGTATCCTCATTTGGTTTTATACATTTTGACATTTTTGTGCAAATGTATGTAACAGGGAGAAGAATGCGTGGCAGACCGTACAAAGTATATATATTCTTGATCAGCAATACAAACTGAATCGATATAGCCATGTCCGTCCGTCCGTCTGTATGAGTGCGTGTTTCTCAGCAACTATATGATAGTATATACAATATATACAGCGGGGTGCGTTTGCTGACGCGCCATATAAACGTCGCTGTTGAAAATGAGCTGTGACGCGTTAGCTGTCTTGTGTGTAAGTTTTTGTGAGTGAGTGCGTATCTTTACTGCGATTCCCCAGTCAAAGTGTGTATAAAAGTTGGTTGCGCCCAACTTTAATGCGTCCAATTATTGTACTTGTTCTTGAGTATAGGAAGAGCAAATGCGTGTATATAGACACACACGTGCTCCGGCCATAAACCAATGCAAATTACACAAAAAATTTTTCGTATTTTTCACACGTATTTAACACTTTCATGTGCTTGTTGTTGTGGTGTGAAAAATTTTTTGCAAGCTTTGTTGTTGCTTTGACGAAATGCGTGCACTTTATAAAATAAAAACTGCACTGGATACACGAAATTATCATTGACTTCGCAAACGTTAGACAAGTAGGTGATGATTAATTTCTTTTAAGTGTTTGAAATAAAATTGAGGCAACGGCATCTATACTTGTGTTAGTGTTTTCTTATGAATGAATTGGTGACATAATCTTCCGTAAGCAGCGTTTGGACGCCCCTACCTTAATGTATGATGTGAGCTAGCTAGGTAACTAGATATATTTCGAAATTGTAATTCTCTTCTCTCCTATTTTCCGGATCTAAATAAGCTTGTCAGCTCAAATCTTAAAAGGTTTTCCCACCAACTTCGGCGAAACGAGCTACAAAGCGAAAGTAGTACTTTTTTAGCTTTCACTATACCATACCACAGCGGAAGTGAATGACAAAAATAGTTCTTCGTGTCCTCCTGGCTTTAAGTTAAATTGTAGGCTTATAAAAAGCCTATAATACTGTCCATAAAATTGTCCTGACTGCTGTCCAGCAGAAACCATAAGAGAGCTGAAACTTTCACCGAAATTCTACACTGGGCCGGCAGCGACGTTTATATAAAGCGTGAGCAAGTATTATTTATTTATTTATTTATTTTAATTGTAGCCTAGAACTAAATTCTATGGTACAAATTGGTATTGCCAGAGCAACGAAGGCGTGAGCAAGTACATCCCGCTGTCTATATTGAAATCTGCGGACAGTCTACGAGCAACTACATTGTAAATTTGGTAGGTCAAGCTTATAGTGTTTGAGTTCTTGCTACTCAAACATACACACAGACGGATATGCTGCTGATCAAGAATATATATGTAAGTACTGTGTAACGAACAAAAGCATCACATTCTGTCTAACCAACGAGTACAATACATAGAGGATGAAACGAGCTTCTTTTCGTGAAGTGCCCCTTTTTCTTGGGGCGGGTGTGCTCAAGCAGAAGTAATTCTCAATTGTGTAGTCTACAGTGTAGACTCTACACTATGCCGCCTTGGTTTTGATGCTCACTGTGGTTGTCTTGAATTGGCTTTACATTTTGTGTATCCAACGTTCACTGTATCTGCCATTTGCCATTTGCCATTTCTGTCACTTGACCTAATAATTTTTCATTTTCGAAGCAATTCTATTTTTAAATTTCTGAACACAATTGAAGTTGTGGGTATTTTGATTTTTAAAGAGAGTTGGAAAAAGTTTTTAAATAAAAAAGGAAAATCACAGTTGGGTATTTAAGAGTTGACCCCTCATAAAAAATATCTCGAGATATGTATATATATATATATATGTGCACTAGAGGGTGCAGAAACATCGATGTATGATGTATGTTTTTATTGAATCTTCTCTTAAATTGAGACTAACAATAAGTATACAAATCTTATAACTAAACATTATCTAACAGTTTCTCTAAACTGTTTAGGATTGCACTTTCCTAGATTCTATCGCTGTTGGGTGGTTTACGACGCAAGGACGGGAGCAGGCCTTGCACAGCCTTTGTTAGGCCCTGCGCGAGGTGATTAGGATGCGAAGAAAGCTTGCTGTAGTATTTTACCTTGTGTTCAGCTATTACATCTCTGACTGGTTGAATATTTAGAACTTTCTGTATGTTTTCGTTTCGAACGTACCACGGTGCCCCGTTGATAGTTCTAAGGATTTTCGACTGGACTCTCTGGACAATATCAATGTTGCTATTGCTAGCGTTCCCCCATAGTTGGGAGCCATAGGTCCAGATGGGCTTAAGCCAGTGGAGGCTATTGGCTTTTAGTTTTAATTGCGTTCACTTCGTTTGCTTGCGGGAGTGCGGAATTGTTTAGTGTGAGCGGTGGACAATTTTCCTGTTAGGGTTAAACGTAACATGTTTGCCTTTTTGTTTGTTTACTTTTATTCGCCAGTCAAAGAGCATTTCTCCACTTCGACCATATGAAGAGCATATTGCCCTGATGCATGCACAGGGCACCTCGAACGGCTGAGTATAGCTGTATCGTCAGCAAAGGTGGATTTTGTTAGTCGTCTACTTGTTGGAATATTTGCTGTGTAAAGGACATATAGTGTTGGTCCCAGTACGCTGCCTTGTGGGAACTCCAGCTCTGATCACATAGTCGTCAGACATATCATAATTGCATCTCACTGCAAATTTCCTGCCATATAGATACGACTCTAATAATTTGTGTGTATTATTTGGAAGTGTGTCTCTTGATTTATGGGTTAGTCCTTCTAGGCCAGACTCTGTCGAATGCTTGGGATACATTTGAGAATATTGCAGTGCAATATTCTCGGTTTTCGAATGCGCATCTTATTTCAGATGTTATTGCGATTAACCTGCTCGATAGTGCCGTGCTTTTCACGAAACCCAATTGATGTGATGGAATTTTGTTATGGATTTTAGATATGTTATCCGAGTCAGCAAGCATTTTCAAAGAGTTTTGATAGGCATGATAGTAGGCTTATGGGTCTCTGTATGACGGTGGATTTGTGTGATCTTTGCCTGGCTTTAGTATCATTATTATTATTGACTTTTTCCATCTCTCTGGGAAGTAACCAAGCTTGGTGATGGGGTTGAAGAGTTGCACGAGAGTGCAAACTGCACAGTATGGGAGCTCAATAATCATTTTTTGGCGTTAATTGGTCGAAGCCTGGTGATTTTTCGGGTTCAACTGATTTTTGATGATGTGTGCGATTTCGTGTGGGAGAAATTCCATTGACTCTTGTTGAAGCTTAGAGTAACTTGTTAATGTTGGTATTGTGAATGAATTTGAGGCAGAATTTGGCTGACTAAAGTGTCCTGGTGTCCTGCAAATGTTTTGGCTCTGTCTTCATCACTGCGGCCCCAGCCGCCTAGTTGGTTTCTTATAGGCATCACAGTTTCTGTTGGTGGGCATAGAGTTGGATGAGCTTTCCACAGTGAGTTTTTTCTAGAAGAGGATGATAGTTGCTGGATGTAGCGATGTTGACTATTTGCTTCTTGTTGTTTTAACGCTTTGGTAATCTTGCGGGTGGCGTCTTTAAGAATTTGACGGCGTCGCTTTTTTAGAACGAGTTGCTCAATTTGCTGATTTGTCTTCTTTTGAGTGAAAGGCGCTTGTGCGTTGAGGAGTTGCAATGCGGGCTGCGGTGACAAAATTGGACTCAAGTGGTTTGATAAGGCTGTCGATATCATCTTTAACGTGATACAGGATTTAGCCGTAATGTGTGAGCTTATAATATTTCCTATAGCAGATCCATTTGGTTTTGTGTGAAGTCAAACTAAGCGGTTGATCATCAGACTGTATGACTGAGTAAATTAATTTAGACGGGTGAGTGGTCAGATGAGAGATCTGAGAGACTTTCGGCACTGATCAAATTTCGAGGTATATTTTTGGTAATTGCGAAGTCTAATTAAGTCAGGCAGTTTAGTTGGGTCTGTTGGCCAGTAATGTTGGTCTACCGGGGAAAACGTGGTCGAGTTTGTTGCTTGCTTTTTATAATTTCATTATAGAGGCTGCTTTCCTTTTGGAGTCCACAAGGCGAGATCCCAGTGTGTGTGCTTTGCATTGTAGCCTCCTGCTGCTATGAAATGGTCTCCTAGTGAGTCGAAGAACTGCATGAACTCTCCTTCAGTTATGGTGAAGCGAGGGAGGCAATATACTGCGGATAGAGTAAGTTGTTTACCACTATCCAGTTTTATTCTTATTGTTGTGGCTAGTAAATAATTTTCTGCGAGCTCCGTGTAACGGTGTTGCTTGAAACGGTTTCTGAGCAGGATACCAGTCCCACCGTATGCGTTGCCATCGGGATGGTTTGTTGCATAGTATGTGTAGCCTCTTAAATTGAAGTTATATTTGTTGGTCAGATGTGTTTCTGACAATAGCATGACGTCAATGTGTTTGTCGAGCAGGAATTGAGATAACTCAAGTTTATGCTGTGAAACGCCTTAGCATTCCACGTGGATATACGTAGAGAAGCCATTGATTGTTTGGACTGGTGTGATACTAACTTTTGTATGAAGAGATTCTGATTACGCATTAAATCTTGCATAGTTGTCCGCATGAAGGACATGAACTCCAAAATGCTTTGTTGCAGTGCCTCAAGGTTATTTTGTTTGTGTTCCATAGGCTGGTAATGGTTTGCCATTTTTTATCTGAGAGTTAGGTGCTTTTGGGTGCAATGTATTTGGCGCAGTGGGCTCCTATCCTGATTTTAAAGCGCCTGCAAATGTCACATTTTTCCTTATTGACGATCCGGAGTCAACCGACGATCTGGTTGCCGACGAGAGTATTATTGTCTGGCTCCAGCTTAACCTTGAAGAGCGGTTGGGGCTTCTTATCCTTGTTTAAGATGTTGAAGACTGATTTGGCGTTAAAGCCTTTATCATGTAGAGCCTGAGTTATTTCTGCAGGTGTTACATCTGATTCTATGCCCTTCAAGACCATTCCAGTCTGCACAAGCGGGACATCGCTTGCGTTGTTGGTCAAGGAGTTGGTTTTGGTTGCTTTTGTTTTTGATTGTTGATTCTACGGGGCTTTTTTTGCCGCCGATGACACATAGGGAACGAGTGTTGCCAACGATGGGCTTGAGCGGGCGGCCGATACCGTTGCGGTCGTTGTTGTAGTTGATGTTGCGGTAGTCAGAGAGACTGTTGTGCTAGTCACCGTAGGTGAGAGCATGTCGCTGGGCCCATTGCATGCCAGCTTTTGCTTGTTCGATGTTTGCTCAATGCACTCGGTGCTCTGAGACGGTAGAGCTGGAGAGCAAGAACGAGCTCGATCACTTGTTAAGTGCAAGTGGTCGAATTTTAGGTCAGGGGTAATTGACCGTTCGAAAAGTACTGCATCAGCAGTATTTTGAGTTGGCTCGGCCACGAAAGAGAAGTACGCGTTGTTTCGCTGAAGCGAGAGCCGGCGTTCGTCTTGCTTACGAATGTCGTTATGATTCATCTTTTTTAGTTTTTTGATATTTTATTTATTTATAATTATTAATTAATTAATCAATTAATTAATAATTAATCAATTAATTAATTAATAATCAATAAATTAAATTAAATATTTAGTCGGTTTTCATCGCACTTAGCGTCTTTTCGCGTTTTACACTAGTTATACACTCTCACTGCACTCTAAACTTGTGGGGTTTTTTTTTTTTCCGGAGTTCTGCATGCGACGACGATTGCATTGAAAATGTGGTATAAAGGAAGAATTTTGTGTAAAAACTCATTTGACGAGCAACAAAAAAAAAGAAAGAGGTCGCCTACCAGTGCAAACATTTACATTTCAACTTATTTCATGAGCAAACAAGTGGACAAATTAAAGTTGGGCGCAACCAACTTTTATATACATGGATTTTTTGCGTGGCAGCAAACACACGCAGCAAACACACGCATGCACTCATAAACACACACACAAAACAGCTAGCTCGTTTTCGCTGTAGCGTCAGCAGCGACGCCGCGCTTGCGTCGGCATGCACACCCCGCTGTCTATATTGAAAATTAAAAAGAATAATTCCTAAGATAATCATCTACTTATCTATTTATATTCTGAAATTTTTGGCATCGGTCAAAAACATGGGCAGGCGTTTTAGTGATTTATTTCAGAGTTTCAAATATTTTTTAATTGCCTTAAATCGTGTTTTTCGTTTTACGGGGGAGGGGGTAGGAAATAAAATAAAAGAGATATGTATAGTGTATAGGGTATAGGAGCAGCTACATACCAAGTTTGGTTGCTCTAGCTCTTATACATAGTTGCTGAGAAACACGCATTCATACAGACGGACGGACAGACATACATTGCTATAGCGCCTCAGATTGTCTTGCTGATCAAGAATATATTTACTTTATGGGATCTGCTACGCCTCCTTCTAACTGTTACATACATTTGCACAACTTGATAATACCCTTTTCCATTTTTTACAAAAATGTCAAAGTGTATAAAAAGAAAGGTCAATACTGGGCAGTCAAAGAAGTTGTGATTTTGTTCTTCTTCAAGAAAAGTTTTGTTGCAGTCGATATATAAGTACCCAGTTAAGTCTATGTAGGAGGACGGATTTTCGATATTCTAGCATAGATTTATAAATTTATGTATCAACAAAATTATACGTAAGTTTTACTCCACAAATGTCTTGGTACAGCATAGAATATCAACAAAAAAATTAAAAGCAACAAAATTTTGTATGTAGGTGCTCCTATACCCAACCAAATCGCTTTTTATTTTTTATGGCATCCTTATTTCTCTCCTACAATCAAAAAAAAAAAAAACGATTTACGCTCACAATATTTAAGGGAAAAATCTTAAATATGTAACAAAAACGCTCTGTCATGCTCTCGATGGATATCGTACGATCGGATAAAAACCTTAGGTATTATTCACATTTAAATTTTCAATATAGACAGCAGGGTTCGCTTGCTGACGTCACTGCTTGCGCTACAGGAAAAACGATGTGACGTGTTAGCGGTTTTGTTGCGCCCAACATTAATGCGTCCACTTGTTTGGTATAAAATTGTTCTATTATCGACCTAAATTGCAAAAATTGTATGGGCGGCCATTGGTTTTGAGCAGAGACGGGAAGAGTGCACACCCCTAAAAAGACAACGCATGCACCATGGTAGTACTGCCACACACAAGCGAAATTGTGGATCAGACCCCAATGCAATTACTTGTGCGTATAAAAATGATTTCAGCAGCATTTTGGGCGCAGGCAATTCTTTCCGAAGCAAAACACAAGAAAAAGGTCAAAATATTTCTGCGTTCTTCTGTTTCGCTGCTGTCGCGTCGGCGTCGCTGCCAATGCAAACGGAGCGAGATAGCAAGCGATATTGTTTCTCGCTTATGCTTATATGCCAGCCGATCGGCCTCGCGCACATTTCCTTTGTGCTTGCTTCGCTGTGGCTAAAAACACAACGGACATTTTCTCGGATCTCTCTGGGTGTTTTGTGCGCCGCACAAGTAATTTTTTGTTGTGTCCGTGTGCGTATATTGTGTGCCACTATTGTGCTTAAAAAGTGCCACAATTGCCATTCTCAGGTTTTGCTTAATTTATGGGTTCTTATTTTTTTTCAATCACATCAATTGGATTGATATTCAAGCTTTGTGGCGGCATCACAACATGTTTTCCAGCACTAACAAAAATATTAGTTGCCACCATTCTCTTTATTTTAAGCTTGTCTCCATGTAAGAGAGCTGGAGATCGAACCGGCCATTAGTATTTTGTCAATGATTTTTGAATTATTCACATTTTAATTCTCAGTAAAGACCTGCGCCTGCTGACTCGCCATATAAACGTCGCTACCGACACAGTCGCCAGCGTCGCAACTTTAATTTGTTACTTCTTTCAAATGTGCAATATTCGCACTTAAGTTTCTTTGTTCAACGAACTTCGTAGCATTTATTTTTAGAGGTTTTTATATCTATCATTCCGAAAAAGTTACGTGAAGAGATATGATTGACCCAGGACTCGTGATCGGGCACAAAAAATAAAGTACAAAAATTATTTACCAGATTATTGATAAAAAGCTCTTAATAATAATAATATTAATATATGCATGCATGTTCTTATAGAAAAACCTTAGCTTATAATAAAAATAGTTCATAATAAAAAAATTTCAACAGGTCTTCGATTTCTGCGTGCGCTACGACTCATGACTGTTCCAGATATATTACAATACTTAAATGTACTAAAAACATCGAGCTCAATACGTTTGGCTCAACTAGTATCAATTTTTATATCCGTATGGCTGACAGCAGCGGGAATTATACATCTGGTATGTACATTTACTAAGAATCTCGTTCACATTATTTTGTTTCTATGTATATTAACAACCTAACAACCTGCAATGAAATATCTAATTATTATTATAGTTTAAATGAAATGCTAATGCTTTGAATCTCATCTATAGCTAGCGAATTAAATGTCATTATAAATATTTTAATTTTAGTAATTTTTTTGAACAAAGGTTTTGTTGATTATTTTATTGTACTTCTCCAAAATATAATTACAAAGTACCTTAAGCAGAAGTCGAGCAATCAACGTTTATTACGCATGTATTGCGGAAATTATTAGATATAATTCGCAATTTACAATTACTGACACAATGCCAATCTTAAAATTTTATTGGAATTCGAAGGGGTAGACTTGGTTAGTTACTATTGTACAAATTTTGTAGTATGTATGGCGTTTCATGTACCTTTTTTTGTGAGTTGTGTTGTTTCATGCTAAGTGTTAACAAAGAACAAATAAGTTAAAAATCGTCCAAACGACAAATTAAAAATAATTTTGCAAGCTTCTAGCCATTCTTTTATTTACACCAGTATAATGTATAATGTACCCTAGTTACTACTGCGTTTATTATCTGATCTATACGAAATTTAAAGCACTGCACTGTATTATGATCTTTGAGATATGAAAGGAGAATTAATTTATTCAAAATATTTTGAAAAAGTAAATGGGATTGACTAGTTTCTATAAGAAATCTTTTTTTATAGACAAATACTAAAGTGATCCATAAAGACGGAGAATACAATTTTTTTTATTGAAGTGTCCCAGTAAAAGCTTATACAAGCATAAACTTAAAAAAATCATTAAAAAAAATTGGATTCATTTTTTTTTTGCACCACTTCGAATTTTTGCGAAAATATTGAATATTTTTTTAAATGTGACAAAAATTTGAGTCTTTACACTTACAAATAAATTTGTAAAAAATGCGGAAAGGTGTAAATTGTTAACAGCTCTACAACAAATAAAAAAATAATTTCGATGGACTCGAAATCGCTTCAGTACACTAGGCTTTAAGTTTCTTATGACAATAATTTTGTACAAATTTAATGTTTTTTTTTTTTTACCAATTATTGACTGAAGGTTAATTTATTTCAAGAACAATATTTTTATGTTTTAAAAACAAAACAAAAAAAAAATTTTATTATTTTTAATAAAAGATAAATTTTAAATTTGAGCATCAGGTTGGGAATTTTTGATCTTTCAAAGTTGGAAAATATATTTAATATTTAAACATCAAATATTATATTTTTCGCAAAAAAATTAGTTTCACATACTGAGCATAAAGTTTGGACTTTCAGGAGCAAAATCGGTGGACAAATAACTAAGGTGTGCATAGCGCTCGTTTTCGTACAAAACTGACAATATAGTAGATTTCCGATCTTAGAGGAATGTTAATCAGTAGTCTTAATCTCTTATATAAAAAAGAAATATTATAAACTCCAAGTCTTTACGGACCCATTAGCTTGGCTCCGCTAGAAAGCTAGTGGACTATTAGATATCAAAGAAACTTGCGGAGTGCTCATTCCTTGATGTGTAGAACCACTAAGCATAGAACACATAGAGGCGTCAAATCGACTAAAAAGTAACTGCATAAAATTTCTCGACGATTGGGCCCCAGGCAAACTTCATGAGCTTTGGTGCTGAGTTCGCGACTCGAACACTCTTTGCCGAAATCAAAGCAGTGTTGCACAGTTCATTGCCTAAAAGGCTTTCAACGCATGAGGGTGCGCTGCGCAGCGCACCGATATTTTCAGTTGCCATAAGAACACACAAGTAATAAAATATTGCGCTGACCTGTTTCTGAACTTAGAAAAATTTATTATACCCTACATACCCTAGAAGCGGTCAGCACCAGAGAACGGCAAGAGTGCACACACCACTAAAAACACAACGCGTACTCAATTTGCAACTGGCCACTTCGCACCACACGTCGCTTATGAGGTGCGCTTTCAGTGTTGCTTTCCACACATGCTCTTAAGGATGTACGCATAACATAGAAAAGAATATCAGCGCGCTGGCAGCACCCACCCTCCATGCCTCTTTAGGCAATGAACTGCTGCAACACTGCTTTGATTTCGGCAAAGAGTGTTTCGGGTCGCGAACTCAACACGAAATTTCACGAAGTTTGCCTGGGGCCCAATCGTCGAGAAATTTTATGCAGCCACTTTTTAGTCGATTTGACGCCTCTATGTGTTGTATGCTTAGTGGTAGACATAAACATTCAACAACAGAGGAAGCTTGGGTCGTCCATTGCCATATAATTGAAAAAAGCTTTACTAGTATACGTGAGTGCTACAGAAGTTTGCTGAGATTTTGAGATTTACTAATTTAAAAAAATTAAAATACGTATATATAATTAAATAATATATAAAATATTCATAACGATATCATTTGACAAAAAAAAATTATCTAAGCTCTATGTTCCGACTACAATTACCAGCCCATTTATCGGTTGCCCGCTAACTCTCTGACTTAGAGGTGTGTACTACCTCGATTAACAAATTAGTCGGATGAACATACACACGTTTCTTTGCAGAGATAATATATCTAAATTTGGTGTTCAACTTTAAATTTGTCAAATCGATTGAGTTGGCTGATGTAAAAATAGTCCTGGTTTTATTGACTTTTATTTGAGTTTTTTAAGCATTCGAGGGTACTAAAAGTTCTTCATCAACATGAGTTATGTTCGTCAATAGATTTCATCATTTTTTTGTATACACTTTGACATTTTTTATAATAAATGAAAACGGTATGAAGTTTAAGTTGTATGCAACTTAGTGTAGGAGGCCCCATTAAAGTATATATATTCTTGATCAACAACTCAAACTGAGTCGATTGATCGCTGTCCCATTGATATCCACCTTTCCACGGTAATTGAAAATGTTCAACCTTCCTATTCATTCGTAGCGTTTAACAATTTAAAAACCTCGCAAAGCAATAGTACTGAAATTTAAATATATCAAAAATCATAGACACATAAGTAATGGCGAGTAGAGTGTCTGATGCAAGAAATTGCAAAGCACCATTTTAGTTGACAATGACAAGATCCGAGGGTGACAACTATGTTTGACGAAAAACAGACAAAAACCGAATCAGTAAACAAACGGCTCTGAGCTCAAAATGAGCTTTCTACATTTGCGTGTTTGTATGATACTCATTTTATTGTTTCTAAAGTCTTTGGTCAAAGTGTATCAAAAAGTTGGCTGTGCTCAACTTTAATTCGCTCTTATTTTTTATGTTGAATGTGTGTAATGTGTAATTTTGGTTTCATTTTCATTTAAATGATATTTAAATCCTAATTTAATTTAATAATGTTCAATTTGTATATAATTAACTGGTAAATTTTAATAATAATGAAAATTTAGTAATAATCCTAAGCCTGTGAAAATACATAACCATTTATTTCTACGTGAGCCAGAGAGTCTTTGTAACAGCTTTTGCGCATGGTGTGAGCCAGATATAAATATTACACATGCGTCGCGCATCACCCTGTTACATAGATATTTTTGGTGCAGTTAAAAAACGGTTTGTCCAATGGCATAAATATTGATGTAAAAATTGCATTTACTTAAAATGTAGCTGGAGAACTCTGGCGATCCACTGGATTTTAATAATGCTCATCGTTTATCCTATTGGACCTGTGTCTATTTCCTTATTGTGACCATGTCAACAGTAGGATATGGTGATGTTTACTGTGAGACTGTCTTAGGAAGAACATTTCTAGTGTTTTTTCTGCTCGTCGGCTTGGTAAGTTTTAAAAAAGAAAAAAGAACATCTAACCAAAAAAACCTATATTGCAAAAATTAGTGTTTTTTTTAGATAAACAGAATTTTGACTACTATTTCCTTTTTTGCTCTGGCACTTCCAATAATACTTTAGACCCATTTTAAGTTGAATAAAGTAAACAGGTAGAACGAAGGGTTGTTTGTACTGATATGTAAGAATGACTTCATGTTTTCGGCATAAATCGGTATGATTTTACTCAAACACTAGTTTAGTTTAACAGTTTGAGCTTACACCAAAATCAGTAAGCCGCCAAACAATAATTACAACTCAATTTTTCAGAATAAATGTACTATATTGTTACAAACTAACTATATTAAATAAACTTTGGCGATGTAAATAAACCAATAGAGATGATTATCGAGCTACACAATTTAAGATCCAATTAGAGCTCTCAGCAAATTCGATTAAATTAAGCTTAACGCGCGTAACTTTCAGTCGCAACGAATTTTGCGTAATTAAAAGAAGGGTGGAAAAAATTAATGCAGAAAAGACATTTGCCGATCTTAAAGTAAGAATTTTACCTTTTTTTGTAGTCTAATTATTTCATTAAATTTGTGTTTGTATTACTATACACCTATGCACCTAAAATACTGTCAATCAATTAGAAGATGTGGGCTGATGTGCAAAGTAACTAGGTATACTTTAATAACTAATGAAAACCATATACGTGTACTTCATAAAATACATATATAGGTATGTTATATTTACATGTCTACATTTTTTTTAAACTAAGCTATGTGCTTAACTTTTTAAAAATATGTTGGATATTCTACCTACCCATACTCTCTATTTAAAAAAAAAATTGTTTGGTGTCTAGTGTGATATGGCTATTTATACCTGACAATCTGCTTCAGAAATAAAAACATCTCTTTACCAATCTAAAAATGTTAAGTATCAGCTATGATGTCTGTCGACAACTTCTATTATTTTTTAATGCAAATGCTATAAAAAATTAACTATTTATTTTTACCTAATTGTGTTCTTTTACATGCGTAAATACATAATATAATATTTTAGGCAATGTTTGCCAGCAGTATTCCGGAAATAATTGAACTCGTTGGTAGTGGCAATAAATACGGCGGTGAACTGAAAAGAGAACACGGAAAGAGGTAGTCTTTTTATATGAATTAAAGAAAATTATATAATCGCAAGACTTTAATAATAATACTTATAATATAACTATAATATACTATATTTAAATATTATAGCGTATAAAAAAATAAACCATAAGATAATAATAAAAATAACATAAGTGTCAACCATTAATGAAAGGTTTATTGAATTTTTAAATTATTTAAAACTTAGTCAGCTAAAGCCACAATCAAACTAAGTTCACAGACAGAAGTCTTCTTCTCTTTTATTAAGAAATTCGCATAGTAAAGATTAAGTTTTTCGACTCAAATATTAGATTGATTATTGAACTAATATTTTTGTGTTTCATCAAATGTGTGAATCGAAAGTTTTAAGCTTAAAATTATTTAGTCTGTTACCCTTCTTGTTTAAGTTTTATTTACAAAATACCAAAGTAATGTTTTCAATATTGGTATGCCACAACATAGTTTTTTGTCTTAAGCTTAACATTTAAATATAATACGGGTTTACGCTTAATTTAAGTCACTCACTTGGAAGAAGATTTTACTAACAATTATCTTTTAAAATATTTGTTGTTTTCTTGATAGTTTTATAACACGCCGATTAACTTTTACATGCCGAAAATACGAAAAGAGAAAGTTTACTTCACTTCACATTAATTTATCAATTTATTGTTTTAATAAGATGAACTATATTTGCAGAGCATACTGGACCCCCGCCACATATTTGTGTCTGAAATTACAAGTGTGTGCTTAGATATGAAATCAATACTCTATAAAGACATAATTTGTGCGAATTAGAGAATTCCGACAAGTACAGTCGTGCACAACCACATTATGAGATTCTTCATTTAGGCAAATACATTAAATATTTGTACCAGTACGTGCGTGGATACCAAAACTTTTGAAAAACATATATTTTTTCCGGAACCAGGAATCTCTGTTACGAAAGATAACAATCATTACATCAGTAAGGTGTACACAAATTTTACAAATAACATTAATGTTTTGAGAACAAAAAGAAAAAAATATTTTCAATTATCATAATGGACAGGGTCCGGCACTGGAAGTAATACCGTTTAAATAGGCCATAAATTCGGTTTCAAAAATTACTTTTACTCAATTCAAAGTACAAAATGTGTAAAAACAAAGACAACATTAAGAATCATGAGAATAATCGCAAGCGCAAGCATGTTACTTGCAGGTACTTGAGCACACTCGCCAAAAATGGCTTTTTTCAGATCCTCGACCGTTGTATCTTTTAGTTCGGGAATTGCTCTTTAACATAGCCCAAAGAGAAAAATCCAACGGGTTCGCGTCTGGTGAAGCGTGAGCCATTGTGTGGACGAAATGATGTTTGATGTTCAGCCATTCTTGGTTAACTCGAGCTTTTTGAAACGTTGCCAAGTCTTATTGAAACATCCATGGTCCGCCATGGTCTGCCATCTGCATTCGGCTTCAAAGTTATCTTCAGAGTAATTACCCGATAATATTACGCATACCGATAATATTACGCATACCTTTACCTCTATCATTTTGAGAGTTCACGAATGTACAATAAATTACCTACGAAAGTAACTTTCTTCGCTCTCTCAAGACTAATTTGTTGCTGCCTCAGAGATTATATCGAGCAAAAGTGAATCGATTCAGAAATGTGTTTTATTTTACACATTTTTTACTTTAAATTGAATAAAAGTAGTTTTCCAAACAGGATTTAATGGTCTGTTTAATTTAAATATTAAAAGTTTCCTTAAAAACTTTTGTGCTTATTCTTCGATCGATTCACATTATGTTAACATGATGGGGATATTTGTAAATACCAAGTCAAAGCTTTGTCTGTTAGTTGTTTTTTTGATTTGTGGTAGAGCTTACGAGCTTGTTTTACGAGCTTGTTTTCGCTGTGGTGTAAGCAGCGACGTTTGCATGATGTGTCAGAAAGCGAACTTGCACCCGCTCTTTTTAATGGAAAATTAAAATATCAATATTTGCACAGTTTTCTATCCGATCGAGAAGTTATGAAACGGCCGAGAACATAGGTGTAAATTTTTTTTTGTAGTGCTCTCAAATTAAAAAGTCGTGCCGAACTCTAATGGAAATAATTGGAATATGGTTGTCATGCAACTTTAAATAGAATATTTTTCTGATTTGTTCTCAAATTACAAGCAATGAATCATTTTAACATTTTTTGTTAGAAAATATTATGAATGGCTTCAGTTCCAATGGCCGTTCTCGTCTTGTGTGTTTACTTGGACTTAATACGATGTATATAAGTGTAAGTTCTGTGTCACCCATGGTTTTAATTTGAGAGATTTTAAAACCAAATTGAGGCAAGTCTCTGGAGAATCATGCGGAACCCCCGAAAGTAGGGCTGAGGGATAGACAGAGGGGCTGGGCTCAATCGTCTCCATTTGTCTAGCTGAACAAGACTATAGGTACTTTTTTGAGTCTGCCATGCCTCCTTCTCCTTGTTACATACATTTAAACAACTTCAATTTTAATTTAATTAAATTTTTATAAAAATATCAAAGTGTATAATTAAATATAAATATAATGTATAATATAAAACTTTCCAATTTTAAATAAATTATCTGAAACAAGTGGACAGGTTAAAGTTGGGCGCCACCAACATTTGAATACACTTTGATGACTAGGGCAACGCAGCAAACACACGCATGCACTCACAAACCATACACACAAAACAGCTTAACTGCGTCACAGCTCGTTTTCGCTGTAGCGTCAGCAGCGACGCCGCCGCGGCGTCGGCAGCGACGTTTGTATAGCGCGTCAGCACGTGCACCCCGATGTCTATATTGAAAATTGAAATGTAAATAATTCCTATGTTATTTATCCGATCGTTTGAAATTTTCACAATCGGTCGAAAACATGACTAGGCAATTTTGTGATTTATTTCAGATTTTTTAAGTTTTTGTACTGCCTTATATATCGTTTTTTTTCGATTTGCGAGGGAGGAAATAAAAAAAAAAATAAAAGCGTTCGGGTTTGGATATTGGAGCACCTATACACAAATTTGGTTGCTCTAGCCTTATAGTTGCTGAGAAACAGTTGTGAGAAACACGCACTCATACAGGCGGACATGGACATATCGACTCAGCTAGTCGATGCTCATGAAGAATATAGTATACTTTTATGGGAAGTCCTGCCACGCCTCTTGCTCGTGTTACATTTACATTGAGGCACTTCATAATACCCTTTTTCCATTTTTTACAAAAATGTCAATGTGTATAAAAAGTTGAACTTGAGACAAATGTTAATAGGATCTTGATTTTAATACTGTGGCTACTGTGTTTTTTCCGTAATCTTTTAGTTTTAAAAAGATTACTATTTATGAAACGTAGTTTGAATAACAATAAACTAAATTGGTCTGGGCCTAATTAAACTATTTCTAATAATACAGATCATGAATATTATGTTTATATTACTTTAGTTTGCCAAAAGTAATTTTTTCTTTGACGAATTTACATATTTATTTCTCTTTACTTTTTACTTATTGCGCAATTGTTCTATTTGGAAACAAAAGAAGACGAATTTTACAGTTGTTATTGCAAAAGATGCTGAATGTATAGATAATTCTAAAAGGTGTATCTTACCTTTAGATTATTGTGGTCACCACTACCCTAGATATTAGATATTATTATTTTTAGTTTTATTAATTTCACATAATTTGTGGAACAATTTTTTTTTGTTGCTTATAAACTAAAAAATATGTAGATGAGATATGAAAATTTCGGGGATCTATTGAGCACATGACCCAAACGGCCAATAAATCAATTTTACATTGAGATGTTAAAAAATAAATAAATAATGGATGGAGAAATCTGAAAAATGGTCAACGACGACCGAAAAAAATCTTCATCATTATTGCATTTTTTTGTGCATTCTCATAAAGAAATGTCGGAATTTTCATAATACATTTGATTCATAGAAATTGGCGTGCAAAATTAAAAAATGAAATTTCTTCACATTTAGCTACTTTTAAAAGCATTTTTATATGCAAATACAACAAAAAACTGTTCAAATAACAGTTTTTTTTGTTTTTTTTTGGTACGTACGTTCGCGATCGATACGCCCATATTTTTTTTATATAACTTACCGAACATAAACCATTTGCTTCATTGATAAAAACAAAGTATAAATGTTTACTATATGATTTTTCTCTAATGTTATTTTTTATTGTTATGACAAATAAATTTTACACAATTCATCTTTTAAAATTTATGGCTTATAATTAATTACAAGACAGATTTATGGACATACATTTTGCATCACGGTTACAATCTTTTAGTATAAAAACAGAATTTATGGTCTGTGCAGTTTTATTGTTAAGATTTGTATTATCACATTGTCCTTATCGTTTTTATTATCTTTAAATTGTTCATTAAAATGCTTTGTGTGAGTTTAATATATAATTGTAAATCATACTTTTCCATTTAGTGAGTTATTATTTTATTTTTATTGAAATAGGAATAGAATAGGAAAAGTGTAAAATGTATGTTAATAAAACGCGTTCAGTACTTAGTTACAGAGGTCCAGTGACATGCGTTGATTGATGAATTTAATTTATAATTTATTAATTCCTTCTTATCTACATATATCTTTGGACACTAGAATGTTTTTTTTATAACACATATCTACGTTTTTCATTTTGTATATGGTACTGATAATTATTGATCACAAATATTGTAATGCACACCAACGACCCTTTACAATGGCGGGATATGTCAAGCCCGCTGCAATCTGAAGTATGCATAAAATAGTTTAAGCTGTCGTTGCAAGATATCGGCATAGAGGGTTAGTCATTCCCTTTTAAATTTTCTATGAATCTCACTACTCGATCGCCCTCATAAAATATGTTGTTTGCAATAATTAGTATGGAATAAGATTGTACTATCTAAACAACAGAGACTGATAATTTCGGCAACCTTCCACCCTGAAACAGCGTCAAGAAGTACACAAACAAGTTATTTCACGAAAAACAGGTAATTGTAATATGTATGTTTGTACATACAAAACCTTATAAGAACCTACAAAACGGAGTAAACGCCTATAAAAATTTGTGTTTCTTATGGTATGAACACACGAAATGCTTTTAACATAAGTGCCGGTTCCAAGCCAAAGGTTAAAAAGCGAAGCTCATCGATGGAAATAACATGTCTTTTTGATGTAGTTCTTCTTGTGTCATAAACATTCATTTGTACTTTCAAATTTTAATTCTTGTTCGTATCAATATTTTGTAGTCAAACAGTTTCTTTATAAAAAACTTTTCGATTTTAATAGGATAGCCAAAAAAATGCCACCTAAATAGTAGAATCTAAGATCGGATCGTGACATAGCAATTTTAACATGGATTAATATTTCCTTTTTTTAATTTGTTATCTAAGCTACCAATTTACCATGCAAAGACTGTCATGAAATAAAAAACACCTCTTTTTGTTCTTTTGTTGAAAAATAATTATGCCAACAACGTAAGTAGGTCCTACGATAGGCGGTAAGGGCGTGTACTTACGTCTCAAATCTCGGGCTAGCTAACAGTTTTTTTTTTTTGCTTTATCAGTGTAACGCGAGTTTGGTAAATAAATTGCAATACAAAGATTAGTAGTAAATTGACGTTCTCAAATATTATTTGTGATAAACCAACGGCTACGACATCAACAAAATTCTAAACGAAGTTACAGTTATGAGTCCATTAAATTACGCCCTTATTTGTCCGCCAGTCATTTTGGTGTTTTATTGGTTTGGTATTGCTAACGTATACAAAATGGAAATATTGCTTACAAAAATGAATGACTTATACTCTCCTTTTTTTGTTTAATTTTCTTGTACTCCTTCCCCACAAGCAAAAATGGAGACTGGTTGCACTAATTCTATATTATATTAAAGCTTTAGTTATTTTTATATAAGCTTGTCGATAAGCTCATAGCAATCAACATTATCTTATAAATACATAATTTATATATATGCCTTTGTAATGTATAATGTACAATTTTGGGTATTTTTTTAAATTTTAATTACGAACGAGTGTGACAATGTGACAGTCTGAGTTGACTCGTCTATGAGTGGTGCCAGCCCCAGTTCTTAGGTCTTCGCTTATTTGTTCCTGTGCCAGAATTTTCGTTGCTTACAGTTATTTACAGATAGTTAGTCTTATTTCAAGACAATTTAGGAAATGTCTTTTGAGCACACACAAAACTTAGCGTCAAACACTTTAACAAATCAAACAAAGCTGTGTCTTGGCTTAACTTAAATTTCTAAATCAGTATGTGTTGTGTTAAATTTAGGCTGTGTTCGCTAGTTGGATACCAGAAATCACTGAACTGGCGGCCCAAAGAAGCAAATATGGTGGAACTTATAGCAAGGATCCTAGAAAAAGGTACACGAATACACTTTGCTGACTGTACCAAAAAGAAAATAAACCCAAAGACAAATTGAATGAAGATCATACCCAATAAATATAAAAAAAAATAAAAATAAATATTAATATAAATAACAACACAAAACAAAATTATATAAACATTAAAATTTATAACACATGAGTCTGCAAAAAAAATCAATTTTTGAGTTGCTTACTAAAATTAACGAGCTTGTTAATTATTTTAGTTTACTTACCTAATTCCAGTTTTTTTTTTGAGTTTGTGACGCTCACTAGAAATTGCAAACTTAACGTAATGAAAAGTTTAATAGTATAAGATGGAAATCTAAAATGTAATCAAAATCTAAGCCAAAAGGCATTGGTTTCTTGGTGGTATGTGTAGAACAAACAAAATGAAACAAATAACAATTTTTTTTTAATTTTTATATAAAGTTGTGTCACATTAATTTATTTCTAACTTTCAAATCCTTCTGTAAAATTTCTTTTCACGTTTTATTCATGGAGCGCTAGTTACTGTGTCATCTTGCCTTCGCACAATATTTGAAAAGTTTTATTTCGCTATTATTACTATGGATATTTATACTTGTCTATTTGCGAAAATTTTTACAGAATATATTACTGGATATGATCCACTACTGTATGTGACCTAATGCAAATGAAATATACTTTTCGATTTTAAAAAAGGAAATTACTATAAAAACGTTGTGTTTATGTATGTAACAAGGAGAAGGTTGCATATTTGAATCATAAAGATCAAATGATTTTGATTTGAAAGACAAAAATGTACATATATAGATTGTCTCAGTCTGTTTTAGATTTCGTAGACAATAAGCTACAAATATGTCCATGTTCCGTTAAGTTTGTTTTTATATTTAAAATTTCGAAAAACAATGTTCGCCTTTAATTTGTATAGTATATTTCTTTTTTCTTATTAAACAAGTTTGTGTGAGTGTCGTAAGTTTCTGTGAAAAGCTTTGACAAATAAAAAATTAAGCTGTCCTAAAAAAGCATTTTACTTGCTATTACGTACTTTATTGGAAACTTGGGACTTCTAGGTATGTTTTGCAGCTCAAAAATTTCTCAAATATCATGATAATTTTTGAGATTCGAAAAATTAAATTAAAATGAAGATCAGAAGTAAATTCGTTTAAAAATTTCTACGAAATAGTTAAAAACTTTAATGATCATATTTTAAACATACAAAAAACGACAACAAAATTTCAAGTTAATAAATACATTTTGTTGTATAAATCGTTATTTACAGAAGGGTTTGAAATTTTGTTTGTAAATATAAACACAAGCACAGAAATCAATGAATTTTGACTGCAAATATTTGTAGTTTTTGAAATTTATGTTTCTTATGATTGATTCAATAATAGTAGTATCTGTAATTATTTTATCAATTCTTTATTTTTTCTTCTTTACTAATATTTACTTATTGTACATTTATCGAAAGTGTTATAGCTCGCATATATATATTTGACAGTATTGTCATTTAAATTGATTTTACACTAAATTTAGAATTTATGGAAAAAAAAAACAATATTTCTCAATTTTAGGTTTGTTTGTCAATGAATCTATATTACTAATTTTAATTTATTACAATTGAGTTTAATGACAATTGCTTTTCCATTTAAATACAAATTTCAAAAAGAATATAAGGTAGTTCATGTACCTTTTAAATTTTAAATTATGTTCACTCGCTTACAATAAAATATACATGTCATTAAATAATTAAATATATACTGCTATTACATCAATTACTTATTTTGTTGTGCGAACAGAAAACCTATTCACAATGAAACTCATTTATATGGAATACAACTTATACTTATTTAGTAAATATTTTTCTTGCACACATCCCACGCACTTTTAATGCCAAAGTCACGAATAGAAAGACATTTTCCGAATTTCGTATATGAGTTACTGAAATGTACATTTTTTATTATAGATGCTTAAAGTCTTATACATAGTAACCATTACATTTATAATCACAATTTAGTGCATCAACATATTGTTAACCAAATCAAAAGATAAATTAAAGTTAAGTTAAAAATTTAAAACAAACATACTAATAAAAACTTTATTTAAGCAACATTTTAAGCTAATTTATTGTTTGTTGTTACAATTTTAAACTTATGATTCAAGTTTGTTTGATTGCATCTAAAACGATCACTTGAATAAGAAGAAAATATATCTCACTAAATCTCCCTCTGTAATTTTGATGCCTAATTAAATTTTGCTGTATTTTACCATCCCTGCATATCTTACCAAATATAGTCAACACACTCCTCCAAGAAATCAAAACGCCTATTGCAATAATAAAAGTCTACAATTACTTTTCTACAGGAGTTACTTGCAATATAATAAAAAATAATTCACATTAGTTTTTTCAAGATGAACAAGTTTATATGCGAATATTTTATGTTTTATTTTATAATTTATGGTTTTATATCATTGTGCTTAGGATTTGAAATAAGCACATTCAGCGCCGACCACAGAAAAGCTTAGGCGAGCATCAGGGCTAGGACCGCTATAATGAAAATTAACGTTAAAATTTCTGTAGAGCATTTAATAGATGAATTCCTATCGTGGTTATTTCTCTCTTTCGCTTTCTCCATCACATCTCCTGTTATGTTCGCCTCGTTGATCTCCATTTTGTGTCAGCCCTCTTTTTTGGCATTGCGCATTGTGTCATATTAAATTATTTATGTGAAATATGTTTATTATCATTCTATAAAATGAAATAATAAAGATTAATGAGAAATCGAAAATACTGCACAATCATCAATTTTTTTCATACTGTAAACAGGCCATTTTTGCAAGTTGTATACCTGAGATAATAGACTTGATTGGAACAAGAGCCAAGTATGGGGGCACATTAAAAAATGAAAAAGGGCGAAGGTGAGACAAACTAAATTTTTTTCTTTCCATTCATACAAAACATTTAATAATCAAAAAATATGTATACAATTAACAATATAATAAAACTTAATTTTAAGTCCAAAGAGAATATAAAATTACATGTTTCATTGCAATTGACATAATATAGACACCAAATCTAAAATTTAACTTGTGTTTATTCATAAAAATACAATTTTAATTATTTTTTATGTTGCTAAGTAAATTTGATTTTGACTTTAATTTTATTCAATAAAGACATAAGAAAGTAACATTTCAGCTAAAATGTCCCACGTTACATGGCCGCCATTTCACCAAGTCAACACTCAAATATAAAGAACAACAGATAAACGTTTGGCTTATAAAAGTAAAATTTGATTTTAAATACCCACAAAGCTGATCATAATTCTCATTACATGTACCGAGTGATTTGAGAGAGTGGTCGTTTTTCTATATAGTTAAAGAATTAATTTAGCTGACATAACATTTAACAAGACATACATATAGTCAATGACTCCCTAAAAACAATTATTTACTCTGCAGAGTACTACTTAAAATAATATATTTCAAAAATAATAAAAAGTACGGTATGTGTAATCAAGCCATCATTCTTGCCACAGCCGCCAAGCAAATTATACATAAAAAAATTAAAAAGCCAAAGAGCTTTTTCAATTGTTTTTTTTTTTAATTTTCTAATAGTTTAATTTGACATAATAAAAGTCTAAATATTCTGTTTTTTATTCAAGCGATTAATTTAATATGTTGCCAAAATCTATTTATATTATCTTTTGATTCGCCTGATTTTTGTTATCAAAGCATCTCTTAAAATTTCTGATTCTCAATGTTTGTGATACGTCGTACCTGTAAACAATTCGTATTCAAAAGAAAAATGTATAATGTTGCACGTTTTAAGTTATTTTTATTTTTTTTTTTTTTTATTTAGCTGTTTAATATATGGGAGAGCATAAAATTCTCATTTTTAAAAAAATTATACACATTTTATTTTTTACTTAATTTTGACATTTTTGCATTTCATTAGTCTTTAAATAATTCGTGATTGGTGCTTCATATTGTGTTAACTTATTCGTCTAGACTTCGATATCTCAATGTATTTTGTATATACATATTTGTGTGTATTATTATATGCCAAAATACTTTAATAAATCCAATGCTTAACTTAAATTCATCATAGTAAACATCGTAGACGTACGCGTTAGCAGAACTATAAATTGTTATGTTATCTCACAGATTCACAAAAGTAGAAAGTGCTTCGCTGTGTTTAATCGAAAATTTCAAGCGTTAATATGACAGTCTAATCGCCTAAATAATATTTATGAATGTGTGTGGATGTTTCTTACAAAAATATAAAAATAAATGGTATGATTTAGGACATTTTTTATTTAATTTTAAATATAAATAAATACCATATGTATATCGTACTCATTTTGAAAGCCTTTGTGTTACATTTTAACAAAATATTTCTTTTGAATTAGTACTAAATCTACGATTGTTTTCGTTTCTGCTCAATCCCCAATTGACTACGTACGATTACAAATAAAAAAATGGGATTAATTGAGATTACAAAATAAACAGCAAAATGAGCGCTTTGAAGTTTGCGTAACCAACTTGTATACACACTTTGACTAGGGCATCGCAGAAAACACAAGCACGGAATCACAAACAGACATACAGCGATTAATTTACAGCTCGTAATTTACACTGCTCGTTTTCGCTGTAGCGTTAGCAACGACGCGTCAACAGGCGCACCCCGTTGTCTGTATTAAAAATCAAAATGTGAATAACTCCCAAGTTATTTATGCGCTCATTCTGTGCGGCATCGGTCGCGTCATGACAAATCATTTTTGTGATACATTTTATATTTTTCCGTTAACTATTGGTGACGTAAATTGTTTTCTTTTTCGATTTACTGGGGAGGGAGGAGTAAATAAAAAGGGTATCGGAGCACCTACATATTAAATTTGCTTGCTTTAGCTCTTATAGTTGCTGAGATTTAGTTGCTCATTCATGCAGACAGGCGATTCAGTTTGTCTTCTCATAAACTTCCTCCTTCTTACATACATTTGCACAAATTCATAATACACTTTTTAATTTTTTATAAAAAATGCCGAAGTATTCAAAAATAAAGAAAGCTTTCGCTTTAAATGCGTGAGTAGCTACAAGTCTTGTTTGGTTTGGTGTATATTTTCAAATACTTGTCTTGGTTTTGTTGGGAAGTTATCAAAAACTACAAAATATATACCGACTGCTTCAGAAATATTATTTTTCGTAATCTCAACTGATCCCGAATCTTGAATAATCATTACAATAGTGTTTCATAAATAATTTAATTGATTAATAATTATAATTTCAGTTTAACACTTAAACAATTTAATAAGACAGGCTTAAATATTTTATAAAATTTTCCTACCGTCTAAATTTTTTAAAACGTTCCCGTAGACAATTGTAATGCTAATGTAATGCGAAAATGTAGACATCAACTTTTCAGCAGACAGGAAAAATTGATACATTGGTAAATTACAAATATATATTGAGATAACTGGTATTTATTTTAAGGCAATATATATATAATATATCCGCCAATAAACTTAACCGGTTTTGATTATTTTTCATTAATTATGCAGACACATTCTTATTACACACACAGTCTGGAAGATATTTATATTAAATTTTGGTTAATTTTTGCCAATTATTAAATAAGTAACAAGTCAAAAAAAGAATGCATCGTTTTTAAATACGATTTAGAGAATCTAATATTGTCATTCGCTTAACATCTTGAACAACTTCCTGAAAAGCACTAAGATGTAACAAAAATGTGAATATTCATAAAACAACCAAACTGTTAAAGTAACAAACAAAATGTTTAGAATAATATAAATAGTTAATTCAATACCTACAACTAAAAAAAATTTCAAGTCCGTTTTGGTTATTCAGAACTTTTTGCATTGAACTGAATACACTTCAAAATAAAATTAATTGATTTGTATATGCCTATCTTTCGTCTCCATTTATAGTATCAGCAACACATTGTAAACGGTTTGTTACACTTTATTTTATATTGCAAAACTCAATTTTTAATGTTATTATAGCTGATAATTTTTATCGAAGACCATTAGGGATTTTGAGATTTTAATTTTTTATTCAGACTAGTATTCAATCAAACTAGAAGATGGCAATTCAAGTTAAGAAATACGTTTTTATTAATATGTATGTTATAAGTGTGATTTAGAACACGCGTTTAATAGGCATTATGTGGTAACACAAAAGGCTAAAGTATAAGGAGCCGAGGGCAGGAAACCTTCCAGCTACTCTAAACTAACATTAGTATGATTTAAGCAAATACTACTATTAATTCAAGATTTTAAGTTTATTAGTGGTTTTCGATCAAATTAAAAAAAGCTAAGGCTTTAATTCACTTTTAAATTAGATGAAGTAAGATGTCACCATCCGCTTTATCGGTCATTTTCGAAAAGCTTCTTTTCTTCAAATTTATAAAATGCCATTCGGTAAGATTTTTTGTAACATAAAATTATATCATGAAATACGGTCGGACATTAAGCAGAATAAATTGAAATATATAATTCAGGATCTACTAAGATTTTATATCTTATAAATATTAATCATGATCCGTTAATATTTAATTTACTTCTCACTGCTACAAAATTTTATTCCATTCAAACATGCTTGATATTTTAATTA
Organism: Drosophila busckii; assembly: GCF_011750605.1. NCBI lineage: Eukaryota > Metazoa > Arthropoda > Insecta > Diptera > Drosophilidae > Drosophila > Drosophila busckii. The sequence continues at coordinate 23,320,712 of NC_046605.1, forward strand.
CATCAATTTTTTACAACGTGCCAGTAATAATAAATAACTTTTTTATAAATATTTTTCTTTCTCTCTTTGTCTGTCTCTGTCTTTCTTAACTACTGTATATGACTTATTTACGTAAAATTGTTGTAGTTATTGAGAAATAAGTTTTTTTATTTATGTATCAAAAAGCTAAGAAAATTAGTAACCTTAGAAAATTGATAACCATTATAATATTCATTTAATCCTTTTTTATAGCTTTAGAAGACTAAGAAGTATAGTCAAATATTTATTTAATGCAAGACCATATTCAAGCGATAAAGTTGTGTCAACGTAAAACTTATCTATATTAAATGTGAGCGTAGGTTTTGACATTTTTGTTACTTATTAGTTAAAACTATAATGAAATAAATTTTGTTTATATTCGGGGTGTTACAGAAATTACAAGTGAAATCGAATTCAGTGGACAAAATGTTCGCACGGAAATTTCCAAGCTGCCAGAGAATTTTTAGTGATTTCCTTTTTATTTAGTATTTTCACCAACCTTTTAGAACTCAGTTGCTAAGGACTGCCAGCTTTCCAGATATAAATTATCCAAAAGTTTGTTTGGAAACTTTTGTAAGTTTATTATTATCTTATATATACAATTTATTATAACTGCGAAAATATAAATTGGGTTAGGTGGAAGCATGAAACTCCAGCTGATTTAGAGATGATTCGGTCTGCTGTACATGAAATGTAGTCACAGTGATTTATGTGGCAGCCCTAAAAGTTTTTCTTTCTGTATCTTTGATTTTTTGTATTTATAAGTAGAAATAACACTAGGCTTCCACCACAGCAGGTGCATCATAAAATTTCCGTAGATTGAACCTAGTAAACGCAATGATGAATCTTAGAAGACTTTGAATTGAACCATTTTTTACAGCGCTTTACAGCGACCATCAAAGCTGGGATTGATTCATAATTAGACTTTAATTATAGATAACTAAGCAATCGTCTAGTTTTTTTAAAACCATAATGTGCTTAGAAGGTTCATATCTAGAAGAACTTTAAATGGAAAATAATTTGAATGACACCAATATAATGTAATTTTCTCATTTTTTTTATCCACAGCACTTATTGCAATATAATTATTTCTTAAATATATAATAGAAGGTTATAAAACTAGTTAGTATATAATAAAATACGAGTATGAGTTCAATCCTTTTTTTATCATAACTCATCATGTTATATTAAATCTTTTGTATATTCATAAAATTTCTCTAATAACTACAACAATTGTACAATTTACTAGATAACAGTCTTTAAGAATCGTTAGGAAGTTTTATATGAGAGTCATACGCTTTAAGCTATATTCTTCTCACCTTTCCTAGTCGCACACAAAGTTGTGCAACGCTACAGCTAAGGAAAGCTCTGTAAATAAAAATATTGTTTTGGGTGCTGGCAATTGTTTGTTATAATTTGGTTACGTTCGTAGGGATTCGACAAATTTGTAGTATTCAGACTTTAATATCTCTATGTTTCATTTTAATTCAAATTGACAATATTATAACCTGTAAATGTGTTAAACCTATTCAGTTGAGTGTTAGTATATCTAAAATAAAAATTTAAAAAAATATGTGTTTGCTTGTTTTGCTAATTTGTTACAAAATTTAAAATGTGAAAGACTTACGCAATAAAAAAAGAGTAGAGCCAGGTATTCAATATGCTTATAATCTGACTTAGTTTCATAGGCACTAAAATCACGAAAGACTTGTGTGGGTCTGTCCATATTTTTATTATTTAGTATTACGTAATCACGTTTTCGGCGATTTTGACCCCCCTGGTAATCAAAAGTAATCATTCAATGAACAACCTCCCCCCACAATGATTACGTAATCACAAGAAAAGAAAACTAAGCAAATTTGTTTTTTTAATCTATATTTTCAAACGGAGATTCCAACCAATCTTTAATATTATTTATTGTTGGAAGTTGGCTTGTCAAAAGCTGCTTATACGTTAGGTTTGATTCCATTGCAAAGCACACGAGCAAATGTCACAACCGAAATTTTAAAGCAGATTACGGTTAATCCCATACTTTCAAAACGAGCAGCTGATTTTCAAATAATTTACATTTAATTATTTAATTATTTATTTAATGATTTACAAATAATAGAATATGTATATCGACTTAATTATATAGTTGCATTCAGTACTTATTGGCGGAGTAATCGGCGCGAAAGCAATTTTTGAATAAATACTTTTAACAACAACATTTTTATAAAATGATTACGTAATCATTGTCCAAACCCCCTCCCTCCGCATGTAATCAAACATAATCATTTCCTTCACCCCCTCCCCTCCCCTAGGCGATTACGTAATATATGGACAGGCCCTGTACAGGATATGTCTTTTGACTCAGGTCTACACTTTCTACACTGCCATGAAGGTGGCTTGAAAATAACATACGAGATAGTGTGCCCTAATGGATTTATTCGTGTTAATCACAAATCGTTCGAATGCAGAGGAGCAGGGGGTGCATTTATATCTAGGCTGAAAGAAACAAATGTACACAGAACATACAAATTTAGAATGTAATATAGATATTTCAGTTAAAATTACAAAAGGTTATTTTGTTAGATTAAATAATCCTAATAATCGTTGCGGAAACACTATGTTGGATGTTATTCGCAGAGCAAAAGTTGAGGTTCGCTGGGCAGTGCTATCGTTGACTTAACTTTATACTATGTACATATCTACCATTCAAGTCAGTTATTATATTATTCCGATTCATAATTTTGGGTATATCCATAGCTATTTTAATTTGAGAAAAACTGTATACAGCAGAGAAACATCAATATAAAAATTTTAAGATTAGTCAAATTGGTTTATTTTTTTATTTCATACACAGGACTTAGTTTTCTTCAATGTCTCGATTACGAAAAATGTCAGCAAACAAACTTAGCAACAAATATAGGGCTAAAGACAGGCTTTAAGCCTATTGTTAAATTAAATTCTATCCTTCCTTGACGAAAAATATTCTTTATTAAGTCATCCATGCCAGAGCTTTTTTTATTTTATAAAACAAACAAGAAGCATGTTTGTCTCATATTGACTTTTTTTTTCATTTAATACAAGCTTAATTGTCGCACGCAACATATGGAGATGCCCATATATAAAAATTACTTTCACCTTCTGAAAGCTTCAGAAAAGCATTTATTTTAAGGTGGCGTCAGAGGAGTTCGCCTCAAGCACAACGTTTTAACGTTTGAATAAAACAGATGCTGCTTTGCTTTTTAAGTTGTATGTAAATTTTATGAGTTTTGTTCTTCTTTTTTTTAAGTGTTAAGGTGTCATTTTACATCGCTCTCGTGTGAAAAAACACAGCTTTTGATTATCGGTCATAATGCAAGGCAAATAGAGCGCGTTATTTGCTTTGTTTTTTTCCGTCACTCATTTTTTTTATACAAATTCAAATCCATTGTTCAATAATTCTATAAGCAAAAAAAGCTGTGAGCATTTGATATGAATGCGAATAGTTCCATTTAAAAATGGCCCGCTATTTTAATTGTTTTCTGACGTCACTTTAAATATTTATTAACATCAAATTTAGACTTTAAAAAATTGTAAAGAATTTTTTTTAAATAAATAAAACGATTAAAAACAAATATTTCAAAAACAAATATAAGTATACATAAAATGTTTGTTTTTAAAATGATCCCTTTGAATGCACATTGTTACAAATGCATGATGTTGGATTACTGGATTAAATCGTGAAAGTAGAGTGTTGCATAAAAATTTCTGTTTTTCAGTAACACACTGAGTTTGTGTTGTGTACACCACTACCATGACAATGGAAACTATACCCACATTATATACAATAGAACAAATATGAACCTACCTGTAATCTAAATATGTATCTATTCATTAAAAATTGTATGCTTGACTTTATACTTATTCCATAAGCTTAGCATGTTAGGTTTCGTTGAATAATGTACGTATACAAGCTCATACTAATAAAACTAGCTAGACTAATTTATTTTGTGTTACATAATTAGTAGTTTGCATGACCATCACATAAACAGATACATATAGATACGATTATTCGATTTTTAAAACAATAAATATTTTTTTTTATAAGTTTTACCTCATTGTGTTTGAAACTTTTGGGGTAGCAGACTAAATTTAATGCATAATGTAATATCCTTTTTTACTTATGCAATTTTTTTTTATTATCGATTCTTTTTTTTAAGCATTCAATGTAATTTATAAAAAACATAATGTAAGCATTCTAAAAACATAATAACACTGATAAAATGGTTAAACGAAACTGTTAACAGTTAATAAAAAATAAAAATAATATTAATATTATTTATAAATAATAATAAATATTTATATACACTAATTTATTATAAGTACATCGTATTGTTAGAATTTAAAAACAAGTAAGAGGTTATACAACAACAGAAGTAAAAAATATGTACATATGTGAAGAATTTGGATTTTTAATAAAACTATTAATCAGTGATCATAGACTTGTGTCAAAATGCGAGCTTAAATTATCGTCAAATATATTTGAAAGATTATTAATTGATTTAAACTTATAACTCGTATACCACATATGTATGTATACCAACCATTATTAACTATTAACTGGTAACTTTATTTCATTACATAACATTAACATACACACAATATATACATATTATTAATTTAAAATCATTGAAATAAATAATTTATTCGTTCTTAAAATTCAATAACTTAAAAGTTCTCTTTTATATACAAAATTAATAAAGCTTTGTTACACGCAAAATTATTTTGTATATTTTATTGAATCTGCTTAGTTTGTTTGAACAAATAGAGAATATAATATATTGTACGATTTTGGTAACAAAGTTATATATTATGTAAATAATTAAAGGCTTAGGGTGCCACAGAAAAAATCGCTGGAGATTTGTGTAGCAACCTTGAAAATAATTGGAATTTATATAACTTTCAAGCTAAATTTTGGGTTATTGAATTTTAAAATATAATTTTAGAGTATATTATTTCTATCAAGTATTACCAAGCAAACCAATAGTCTTATTTAATAAATATATAAAAAAAATATTAGAAAATGCATAATATATTTTTTCTAATAAATTTTTTTTTATTTTCTACGCTTATACACTTACATAGACATATTGTAGTATGCGGTCATATTACGTATGAATCCGTGTCCCATTTCTTGAAGGACTTTTTGCACGAAGACCGTGAGGATGTTGATGTCGAAGTAGTTTTCTTGCATCGGTAAGTAAATTTTAAAGATATTATTTAAATTTCACAATTTATCACATTGTTTATTTAATTTATTTCTAATATAATTATTTTTTAAAAATATAATTTTAATTATTGAAATATTATGAATGCTGAAAAGTTTGAAAAATGAATTTTTGTATCAAGCTATTAAATTCATTTTACATAAATTAAATCACATAAGTCTCTCAACAAAAATAATATAACTTAAGCTTAAATTAACTTTATTTTTAATTATATTAGTAGTTAAAATGTATATGCTTTTATTAAACAGTGTATACCAGTATAAATTGTATATAGATATATATATATATATATATATATATATAGACTGTCCATACTTTCAACAAATTTTATTTTTTCAAAGCATACTTTAATAATACTAGACATTATTTTACACTACATTATCCCATGCCGATAAGCACTATAAGATAGAAAATTTGTATGAAAAAGCTTTATATTTTTTTCATCATGGGCTAATGTAATGTCTAACAAAATGGGAAGATGCATATTTAAATTCAAAAAATTTAATTTTTTCAAGAAAATTGTCGTTTTACCTTATGAATGTATACACGTATATATTAGAGTAATTTTTTTTTTTTTTTTGGATTTGAAGACGCATCTGCTCTCCATTTATTGCTTTTGTGCTTAAGAATTAAACATTTTCTTTTGCAAATTAATGGCTGCATTAACACGTGCCGAATATTTTTTTCAAGTTCTCTTCAATTTAAAGTTGAAATAATACAGTGCCAATTGGAATGTGAATTTGTATTACATTTTCGTCAAAATTAATTTATGTAGATTTTTTGGTTTAAATTTGTTGAAAAATATGTGACACCCTATTATATATGTGACAAGTAACATAACGTAATGTAAACAATATCATAATAATAATAGCAAAGAACCTGATCTGGAGCTTGAGGGACTTCTGAAGCGTCACTATACAACAGTGGCGTTTTTTCAGGGAACTATGATGAATGCAGTCGACCTGGAACGAGTTAAGGTACACAAATATACTTTAACGACGCATAGTCGTTAACATACATTAATTGAAATCCATACACTCATAAAAGTACAATAGAAATACACAAAAATACTCAAATTAAATAAATAATGTGAAAAGCTTGGTTCTGATTCGTTTCAATAATTTCAACGTATACATTTACGTTTCAAACTTCAGATCTTTATTAAAAAAGACAATTTTTAAAGTATGGATAAATATGTGATCTTTAATATACAAAGATGAAATTACGAGGCGCTTCCATAGACTAACACATTTTTATGTTATGCCAATTATTGTATATTATAATTATAATCAATTAAGGCATTGATACAAAGTGGATATATAGGTGTAGTGGGTATATAGTCTTCCTTGGTATCAAATTTATCTCCATCATTCTGATATTATTAATAAAGTTAAAGGGTCCCATCCTTTTATTTTAGAGAGTATAAGTCTTTGTTTTCTATCACAGAGGGTTAGAATAAGTATATTCAAAGTACATAACAAAAGAAACTATAATATTTAAATACAAAATGTTAGTTTAAAATCGCAAAACAGTTTAGTTTGACAAGACTCCTGATCGCGGAAGACTCCTACTGAATACGAATACAAATAATATATATAAGAGGAATGTTCAAAAATATATAGAGAAAATTATGATTCCCCGAATTTTAAGAATTATATTTCAAATATTATCTATTATATTTTTAATTTTAGTTTTGGTTTAAATGACGCTAATTTTTATACACTTTGACATTTTTGTAAAAAAGAAACTAAGCAGTATAAGAGTTTTGATCAAAATGTATTGTAAAGGAGGAGGAGTGGCGACCATAAATATATATTTAATTATTATAAATCAACCAAATTGCTCGTCATGTTTTCGATTAGTGAAATTTCAAAGCTCGATCGGTAATAAATAACTTTTTGGAATTATTCTATTATCATTTTAATTATGACAGCGGGTGCAGTGCTGAGCGCAACAAACGTCTTTTGCGAGGTGTTTTGTGTTGTATGTGTTGTGGTGGAGTTGCATTGTGTTGTTGGTGGCGATACATAGTTCAAAGTGTATTTAAATGCTGGTGGCGCCCAACTTTAACCTGTCCACTTGTTTAAGAATGGAGCTATGTAGGTACACCATATAGGTATATTTGATTTTATTTCTAAAGAGAAAATAATTCAGAATGAGACTTCTGAAAATCGGACTCTATAATTTATTTATTAATATTAAGTTAACACACTTCATGTTATAAATAATATTGTTAAGCAACCAAGTCAACCATGTAACAACTCAAACTCAAGACAAGTGTACAAATATTTAAATATTTGTTAGACCATGTACACTTACAATCCACTTTCCGATTTATCTTATATTATTTTTTTTACACATTTATTTTATGATTTTTCGGTTTTATTAATTAGTGATGATTTATTTATTTATTCGTTTACGATGTCTCCCAATATTTATTAATATGGAATGAAATTTCTTTCAATATGAATTTTTTGAATTTCTTCGTAATAATTAATTGACAATAAATTTCACATTATACTCAAATTTACTGTAAGCTAAAATATTAAACACTACATATAGATAAGTTATCTTTAATTAATTTAATTTTCGTTGCAGAAATATATGCTTTATATTAAAATTTTTTTATAATTTATATTTAAATTCTTCCAGTTTTATCGTAATTATAAAATAAAACGTAAATTAGAGATCTATGTAGAGTTCAATACTTTTATTAGACTTTAGATAAACTACGAAAAATGATCAATACTACACACAAGCAGATTATTAGATTAGTAACTAATTTAAATATCTTAAGACAATCGAATTGATTTAAATTAATTTATCAAACAAACTAAGAGCATTATTTAAAGAATTTTTTTTATTAATATTTATTATTTAATGTATTTGTGTATGCATGCGCATTTTAATTATAATGCTTTATAACGCAGGCCTGTCGAATTGGTATTTACATATCTGTAACTATAATAATATTCGCCTAATTGGCTTGTAGTAATACATATATTTTTCACTTTCACAGTAAATCAGCCCTCCAAGTATTGTCTTCTTCGATTTAGTCCTTACACACATTTACATTTATGTAACAAATAAAAAAAGAGCAGGCACCAGCATATATTATATTATATGAACCTGTATGTATGTATGAGCAATAAGAACTCAGAGACTATAAAAGCTAGAGACACAGCAGTACGCTTTATTTATTGTTATTTATTGTTTATTGTACAAAGAATATAACGAGTCAGCTGCGATTCATGCCTGCGGCGTTTAACTTGGCTTTTACCATTGTTATTTATTTTATTGGATATCAATGCATTCTGTTTACCAACTTGTTTCTGATAAAAATTAGATATCTATAGACATCGAACGTCTTATTTTAAAATTCGTTGACAGAAGAAAATTTTTTTTAAGATTTACCATTTGCAAGCAATAGAACAAAAGCTAAATTGATGAAAATGTCTGTTTTAATATCTTCTTTAAATCAGTCTTTAAAAAAATTACAAAGTTGCCTATAGTTCGTGTACTCAGACAGAATAGGAACTCCAAGTTGTTGTTTTTTTTTCTTCATAAATTGAAGCTAATTTCGAATGTGTCCAAAAGCACCCCTGATTGAAGATCATTTAATATTAATGAAGGTTACTGTGATATGTTTTAAAAAATTCTGAATTTGATAGGCTTGTGTTATTCAAAAATGCATTCAATGTTTTTACAATGCACTCATTTTATTATGTTTTTATCATACATTGATTTTAATTTCTTTAATATAAATATTTTTATTTGCATATGTCGCTAAACGTAAACTACAATGATCATAAATTTTGATTATAATATCGCATTTAACACAATATTTGGTTTAAAAAACAAAAATATTTCGTAATTGTGTTGTGGAAAAAATTATGTATACGGCAAAATACAACACATCCTTTTTCAACAAAAAAAAAAATATAAAAAAATAACTTTCCCAATCGTAAAAAAATGATAAAAACAAAATAAATTGAACTAATAAGAAAACCACCCGATTTGGAACTTGAGGGTTTGTTCAAACGTCATTTTACCACCGTGGAGTTCTTCCAAGGAACCATAATGAATCCAATTGATCTGCAAAGGGTTAAGGTAAAACAATTGCTGATCATTTTTCTGTGTTACTACGTGTTTGTTGTTTTATTTAAAGCGATTATATTTAAATACATACATAACAATGTCCTTGTGTGCATCTATTTATTTATACAACTAAAATGTGCTTGGCTTATTGATTACAGACAAAATTAACTATAATTACACAATTACAAATAAATCTTTTTACACACATTTTTCATCGCTAGCTTTCTACAGATATCGCTCAATTATTAATTTTAATTACCTATGTGTACTGTAATTAGTATTATATGTATTGTTAAAAACAACTGTTTGATCTGACATTTCACAATTTTTTATATTTACTTGGTAATTAAACTTAACCACAGTAGAGAATGTTGGTCGAGCATGTTGAGCTCGACGAAATTTTCATCGTTGGAGGTAATGCTCGTCTCTAAATTTCGCATTGGCCGAGCCGCTCGAAAGAAATAGAAATCATTCTATCCAGAGCTCCCAAAATATGCTCAACCAAAAGCTGTCTGCTCAATGAAATAACGGAAATATTATACAGACTCGCTCACTCTCTGAACAGAACACTTTAAACTGATTTCAATCGTGTTTTCTGTTTTATGTTGATCGGTGAGAGACAGTGTTGCCAGATTTTGAGAGACGAGATAGGCTAGATTGAGGAAAAAAATAAGCTGGAATAAGCTAGACAATAATTGTGTTTCAAAACTCTAATGAAAGATTCTAAAAAATTGAAGAGATTGACAAAATTGTAAAATGAAGATAAAGAGAAAGTAAATATAGCAGATTTCAGGGCTAAAGCTATTTGTACATTTATTAAGCTTTTCATTTTGAATATGTAGAACTAGCATGAAATTGCTATCTGGCAACACTGGTGAGAAACACACGAAGCGCTTTGCGACACAGTTTGAAAGGATATTTTTGATCGGACGCATTATTTTGCTTGTGCGATTCAAGCACAAAGTGTCTTATTCTGTTGTTGTCATTAGTGCTTTGTTTGTTGTTTATGTTCATGATAGGCAAAGCGTGAAAGAGGATGATAGAGATAGAAATGGTTCAAGTTCTGGGACGTTAATGCGTAGGAATATACATATCAGAGAACGGCGTGAAATGTATGTGAAAAAACGGAAAATAAGGGCTGTCTGTACTGGCGTACATACCGCGCTGACGCGACAGCAGGTAGCGAAAATTATATTGTTTTTTATACTAATGCAAGCGCGCAACACATTCATGCGAAAGAACACTCTACGAATTTAAAGTGTCTCGAGTGGAGCGCGTACATATAGGAGGAACAAGAAATTCACTATTGAGCAAAGAGCACGCTGAGTAAAAACGGGGTAGAAGTGTCTTTTTGATCCCGTTTTCAATTGTGTCTGCAAGCAACAGATCTTTTTGGGACTTTTTGCAAAAAGGGACCACTTCTTGCGAGCTCTGATTCTATCTTGTTTGTGTTGGCAACAACATGCTCGGCAATGTTGGCACGAACATTACTTGCATTTTAATTATTGCCTGACATGTTTCAATAACGATGCGCCCAAGGCTCTGAGGAGAAATTCCTGTTAAGAATTTTAGATCTTCGTAACTTTGACCACTAGCCAAGAAACGCAAAGTCGCTGACAGACGTTCGTTTGCACTTATTGCGTCACGCATTTGTGTGTCCTGTCTTCAGATTTCCGGCTCTACTAAACATAACAGTTCTTTATACAAATACATATTTATTGCCATAAGTGCAATTACAGTGGCGCTGTCGTTGTCCGTTGCCATGTTCACTGCTCAAAATTTGCCGGCAGCTGAAGTTGGCAAGCAATGTTGGCACTAGTTAGTGGCAAATGAAATTTAGCTGACGGCAGTCGGCCAACATGCTCTACTGTGGATGGGCCGCTTTACTAAAAACACCGGTTATTTTTATTATTCCCTTATAAATTTCTTTTAGTTTTCATGCTTTTAGTTTCTAGATTCATAGATGTTGTGTTTCACGGTGACAAATGATTCTTTCAATACGCAGCACTAGCTTAAAAATTAAAAAAAAAAAGTTTGACTTCATATCAAAGCAAAAACTTCCGATACTAGTTTTTTTTTTTTTTACTTATTTACTAATTTGCTTAATTTATTTAATTTTGTAATACGGACAACAACATACTAAAAAAAAAATATTTGAAATTATGTAAAATAAAAATTTTAAATTAAATGGTATTTAAAAAAAAAAAATATTACTCAACAGATTTGTTTATATATATATTCTGAACCTACACCTACCTACACCTAAATTTATATGAAGCTTTCGATAATTTTCAGCTCGATTTTTAAAAAGGTTTAAATTTGATCGTAAATAAATACAAATAAGTCTTTTGTTTAAGTATCGATCAGAGAGCGGCAATAGTGCACTCACTCTTAAAAACACTGTGCGTACAAACCCTTACTAACTGATAATATAAGCACTAAGCAATACAATGTTGGATTAGCAATACACCCATTGCGCACATGAAATATTTTATGTGTCGCGAACATAGTGCACAAGAAAAAGGTTCGAAAAAGTGTTTCAAGTGTTTCTACCTGCCTTCGCGGCGGCGTACAGTCAGTGCTGACAAACTGCAAAGGCTAAACACAAAGTAGTGACTGTGAATGAGCTTGGTAATAAATAAATATTCAATTTCATATTAAATCACGTTCACATCAAGTCACGTTCACATTAAATCACATGAATATATGTCAGCACTCTAGCAAAAAAGCGAAATTATTTCTCGCAAAGGGTTAGTCCAGTCAAACGTAGTTTCCTTTGCCTTGTATTCTGACATCGAGACATAAAATTTTTTTGTGTCCGAGTCAGTTCTTGCACTTCTTTTTCTACAGTGCAACCCTTGTGCGTAAAAATTGCCACTTTTGCCGTTCTCTGGTATCGATCCACATTTTTAAAGTCAATACTTTTAGCTTCATAATATCGTTAATCGTTTCTAATTTAAAGCTGACAAATACGATATCGAACTTCGAGCAGATTTTATGTGACACTGAACAAACACTTTGGCTACAAATTTGTTAGATTTTACCACTAAGAACTAGTGGTTTTACCTTCGATAGTGTACGATTTCAACTATTTCTAGTTATGTCACAATTGAAAAAAAAACAGATCAACATAGATCAATGCTGGCTGAAGCTGACGCCTCAAAAAAGGATGAGGTTGTTGGGAATATTTTTGGATTTTTACGCACTCGCAACAATTGGCCCCCAATCTAAGTAGTTTTTTCACAAAGATTATAAATGTTTTATTAGCCATGTATTAGGGACAATCACCCTCAAAGCGGAAATACGGAATTTATTTTTCTACTGATACCTATGGCATTCCTGTAAAATACGTTAGAATTTGCATGCTGGGAAACACTAGGTTTGAATTCTTAGATACTGTGCAATGCTTCCAATATACTTTTCCCAATATACAAAATATAAAATAGCTGCATGTTAGCCATTTATGTGTTTTTTTTATACACTTTAAATTTATTTGAATTTACCCTTTTGTTTTTACATTCATTATTTTTTTTGGTTTAATCTTTTGATCCCTCGAATGTCAGAAGATCTCTTAAAAAATACATTATCTCTGTTTTTACTACCAATTCAATACATAAAGAAGACCATTTTTGGTTCATTTAAATGTTGTTATTAGTTACTAGTGAAAAATATTAACAGTCAAGAGATTGTTTTACAGCTTATTGTCTTCCTATCTCTGTTGTTGCGTAAGCTTAAAATTTACGAAGTACTAAATTGTATATGTGTAAGTCAAGCAAGAGGGCAAAAAAACACATGCATTTTCACTTCAGACATTCCAAATCACACTGTAATTTGTACCATAGTTCAGCGTACTTACATATATGCTTATTAACTATTCTTATTAAAACAAAAACTATGATGCCGTAATAAATCAAGCCCAAATCACTACACAAACTATTAAAAACATATCGATCATATAAAGTAGCATACCAGCAAAAAATTAAATGTTTAAAAATCTATCAATAACATAATAATTATTATTAATACTATATACATAGATTATAAATATGTTGTCTATTGTAAAGGTACATGAAGCTGATGCCTGTCTAGTGCTAGCTAACAAATATTGCCAAGACCCCGACGCTGAAGATGCTGCGAACATAATGAGGGTTATTTCAATAAAAAACTACAGCGATGATATACGTGTAATCATTCAGCTTATGCAATACCACAATAAGGTAAGTCCATAAAAGTCTACGATTTAGTATAAACACACAACTTTTAAGTATCTGAAGGTAAAGGTTTATTACTTTGCTGAACGCAGTCTATTAGTATGCTCTCTTAAAAAAAAAAGTATACATTTAGAAATTTTTTTTTTGTGTTTTGGCAAAAAAATGAGAAAATTCATGTGCAGTGTGCTGCAATTGCGAAGGGTGACCTTATATGGGCTAATGGAGCTATGGGATTTTATTATCACTGCGATATGTAGTAGTAATATGTGGTAGAAAACTTTTGTGATATAATAATAATAATTTTTTTAACATACATATGTTTTGCATATGAAGATTTAAGCTATTAAATTAAAAAAAAAGCAATAGAATTGAATGGAGAAGTTGTAAAGGGGTGTTCTAATAACAAAATACAAAACATGCAAAATTATATATTGAGCTTATTACTTAGACTTAATGCTAACATTTTCGTTTTTTACCCGTTTTCGTTTTTACATAGTGCATTATGTAATATTATATTGTATATTTGTTTTCTATAACACTCATAATAGATTTGTAAAAACAATTTCCACCTAAACAATAAGACAATTTTCAGGCATATTTACTGAATATACCGTCGTGGGACTGGAAACAAGGCGATGATGTAATATGTCTGGCAGAGCTAAAGCTGGGATTTATAGCGCAGAGTTGTTTGGCACCAGGCTTTTCTACAATGATGGCAAATTTATTTGCAATGCGTTCCTTTAAAACGGTAAATTTTGCATCAACGGGCGCTACACAAAAATGCTATCTCTATTAATGTAACAGACACAAACACATACTTGGTGGCGAGTTTAACTTGAAAAATGCAGGTCTACTGAAATAAATGAAAAATATGCTTAGCTTTTTATTGAAACATGTTGTTTAGGACCCATTAAAGGTCAAATTAGCAAAACAATCAAACAATAAACCTATATTATGTATGTGTTTAACCCCAATAGTCTCCAGAAATGCAATCTTGGACTAATGATTACCTGCGCGGCACGGGCATGGAAATGTATACAGAAACATTGAGTCCCACATTTATTGGAATACCATTTGCTCAGGCTACTGAGTAAGTTTGCACAGCGGGCTCTCTAAATGCTCTTAATATGCTATATAATCGTATCGTACCGTATCTGCTATTATACTTTTATTATTCTATGTACTTGTGCAGCGTGTCAAAATAAATATCGTATGGACATAAATTATATTTTCAAAATACACAAAAATCCCGTAAATGATCGGAATACCGACATTAAATACCTTTGATGAGAACTTCGACTGGCTTAATAAAAAATTTATACACTCAGACTCTTGGGATAGGCCCGGCACATAGGGTATACATCATACATTTATCATATACATACACACACTATATAATTAAACTAAACTAATTCTAAAATCTTTTTTAATTTAACCACGACGGACTTCAAGGGTATTCAATGCAATATTCAGCGCCTACAAACACAAAATTTTTGTTTTCATATAGTGATCAATTAATGTTAAACGTGTTTTATGATGTCAGTTATTATTTTAATTTTAATGATAAAATGGTATACAAAAATGTATATGCACTGACATGCTCTTAAAAGGTGACTAGATATTTTATTTTTCAGTTTTTATTTATATTACACTTACATTTATAAATTAATTAGCAAGGGAATGAATTTAAGATTCTCCTTGAAAAAAATATCCGTATAGTAACGGGGACATAGGTGATACCATTCATGCATCAGCAGGATCACCTGCAAGCTGCATGGATAAAATTCAGCAGTAATCAGCAATCTGTTAAAAATATTTTCATCTGCTATAAGTATGCCATACCTTGTCTTGTAGTTCTAATCGACTTAGTGCTCAAACTATTGTTTATACACACACATTATAAGAAAGTGAGCGCAACCAACTTTTGTATACACATTGACTAGGGCAACGTAGTAATCACGAGCACGCAGTCACAAACACAGACACACAAAACAGCTAACGCGTCTCAGTTTGTTTTCGCTATTGCGTCAGCAGCAACGCTGCTGAGAAACAGTTACTCTTACATCCAGACAGACAGGCATGGCTTATCGACCCAGTTTGTCTTGCTGATCACGAAGACGATCTCCCTGTTACATACATTTTCATTACCAGATAATACCCTCCTTCATTGTTAATAATATTTTTGATGTACATATATTATTTTTAAGTTGGCTACGCCCAAAATTTTATGCGTATTGGTGTTTTTAGAATTTTTGTTACAAATGTTTGACAATTTGGAAACATTTCTAATCTAGCTCAGGCCGAGATTATTTTTTTAACCAGTACCATTTACTCGCACAATTTTTTGCAATGGCAAAGCAGCTTTAAAATTCCCGCTTTTTTCTGAACGCTTTCTTAACAGAAAGATATATTGCTACGACAGTCTATTTATTGAAATAGACTGGATTGGCATTTTCCTTTTGTCTGGAAAACCTCAAAATTAAGCGCAGTCGCATCAGGCAACCTGATGAATACACCAATAGACGGTTAGATCTAGTACTAATCTTTCTCATGCTAATGCGTACGATTTCCGCTTAAGGTAAACCAAGTTACATACTTTTAAAAATAAATCAAAAAACAAAACTTGGTTTACTTCAGAGAAAGGCAAGAGTGCACACACCCCTAAAAAAACAATTAGGGTGTTTACGAAGTGTTATAAAAGTGTAAGCCTACTCGAACTACATTTGTATGGCATGTGACTTGCAAAGCAAATAATTCCACAGACCCTGACTACGAACATTTTTGTAACGTTGCAAAACCAATGTTGTAAAATTCGTAGAAAAATACTAAAACTTTTGGTATTTTTGGTGTTAATTAGTGCTTAAATAGAAAAATCAAACGTCAAATCAAAGCCAACTCAGCTCTGTATATATTTTCCGGCAACAAGAAAGAATGGAACAAACCTGAGTGGGGCCATGTCACTTAAGGATGCCGGATGAAATATGGTAAAAAAGATTCAAATTTAAATTAATAAAATAGTAATAGTTAATTAAATAAATTAAAATTTGAGAGTTTCTCTAATGCAAGCATTAGATCATAAATAGACAGCCTTTTGCTTTCAATTATTAAATTACTATCATGAACTGCTCGCCATTCCAAAATGGACATTTTCACACTATTAAAAGGCATCTTTAATCTCACAATTACAAACACAAAGTAGTCGAACAGCTGTTAAGTTCAACGTTGCAACACTTTTTTGTCTACACCTTACAAAATGGGGTGCTCACATCAGCAATGTGGCAAACAATATATTATACAACGATACAACACTTCGTGAACACCATAAATGTGTACTATCATTGTGGCACTGCCACACACAAGCAAAATTGTAGCTGAGACCACACAACAATGGCTTATGTCCTGAGGGATCCGAGCAGTATTTTGTGTGTGGGGATCAGCTTCCCGATGCAATGCACATGAAAAAGTCTTAAAATTTGTTGTGTGTTTTATGTGTGCTTCTCTTTCGCTACCTGCTGTCGCGTCGGCGTCGCTGCCAATCCATCAGAACGAGAGAGCAAGCGAGATTGTGATTTGCGAATATTTTCCTTTGCGAACATTTTCTTTTGCTCTTGTCTTTTGTGTGGCTTAGCACACAGAAATTTTCCTGTGAGTTTCGTGTGTGTTTTTTGCGGTGCACAAACAATTTGTGTTGTGAGTGTGTGTTTGTATTGTCCCGCGTTTTCTGTGTGCGCGTATGGTCTCGCGCTTGCTTTTTTAGGGTGCCACAATTGCCTTTCTCTGGTATACATTTTTATGAAAAAAAATATGAATAGAATTGTTTTGCATATACATATGTACTTAGGTTGGGATCGATGGGCACATTGGTTAGAATAAACATTTGTTTTATATCTGGAATATACTTTACTCCAGTTTAGATTTTATGTAACTCTTTATTTTTTTATTATCAGATTAAAATAAAATATTTTTATAATTGGATACATTTTAAAAAATCCCCTACAGTTACATAAGTGTATATCAGTGCAAATATGTTTGTATCATGTATAGTATAGTGTTAAATATTTAGTCAGTGTTTTATTCGAATTCTTGGTGTACTTAAATGTTATCAGAACCTTAAAAATCCTTTGTTAACTGTTTGCCAGTACATGCTTTAAAATTTGAAATTAAGACACTTGTTTTTTCAACTAATTTGCTCGATCTAATTTGTCAGTGAATAAATTCACTTAAAAAGAAAATACACTAACATACAAACTTATATACACGCTCGCATTTGAAAGCAACTTGTGTTGCAATTTTCAACGTCAAATTTTTTATGTTTGTTTTCTATTTCATATTTGTATAGCCTACTAGTAAATAAAAATAAATAAATTAAAAGTAAAGCTCAATTTAAATTAAAATTTGTTTTTAAGAATAGAAGAATTCTTAGCAATTTCAAAAACTATAGTTATGTCTGGTCGGAGCACAGAATAAAATGCCTATGAAATGTAACGATACGATATTTTCCTAAAGCCATCTTATTGGAATTTAAGTTGTATTTAACGAAAGATCAGTAAATTCTAAATGTATGAGTCATATATTAACAGGAAGTTATTATATCCCTTAAGTAGAACTATCGCATACATATTTTAATGAAGAAATGTACATATTTCTAACTATATAAAGAAGTTACTAGGCATTCATAGTAATAAAAAACGTATATACTTATGAAATGAAGACAAGTGTATCTTCTTTCGCACCAGCATATCGCGCCCGACGCAATCACAATAACAATCCCACGTATGGGCATTTCCAATACCTGTACCCATTTTACTGCTAAAGGTTTTTTTAATTTTGTTAATGCTAAAATAATTTGAAGTGGATAATATGCATATACATATGACAACAAAAACAAGGCGATTTTCGATTTTTTGTCTCACAGCGTTCACATTGGGCTGTTTGGAAATGCCCACATGTATACCAATGTCAGAAACTATGCCACCCAGACGAATCGCAGACCTCTAATACGAATAACTCTGTACTTTTTCACAACCAAAAAAACAACAATAGAGAACAAAATGACACAATTTAACGTCACTTAGCGAACTTACTAAATATCCAAAAACAACAACAAACAATTTTCTAACTTTCAGTCACCAGACACACAGGCCTGGCAAAATGATTATCTTCAAGGTACAGGGTGTGAGATGTATACTGAAACTCTATCACCTTCATTTACCGGCATGACATTTCCACAAGCCAGCGAGTAAGACTCAAATAAAAAAACAATAATAATCAAAAAAAAAATATATATATACAGAAATTATTAGTATTCTGAAATTTAAAGACTCGACCACATAACAAATATTTTTAGAGATCTTTTAATCAAAGGATTTTATTTATTTTTTTATATTTATAACATTTTAAGTCCAACTACGAATTTAAAGACAACCAACCTCTCTCAAATTTATTAATTGCTCGTAATAATCTCATTTAACTACTATTTCTTTTAGTACATACTCAAGATTGAGAAAACTTATAATGCAAGGATATGTTTAACCCATTTATAAATTATTAATGCACTAACGGTTGATAATGAAGCCAAATTAAACAAGCAATGCTTTTTCTCAACTTGATTCCTTGTACATGCCACACTTTGAAGACTATATTTTTCTTACATGTACAATACATATATATTATATATACATACATTGATCCTTTTTTATATACTATGTAAGCAAAATTTGTCTGGGTTTTGGATTATAGAAATGATTTAAATGCCACACTCAAAAGCGATGTTTAGTTCAAATACAACATTTTAAGTTATCATATACATACATAAATACATTTTCACTTTTTCGTTCTATAGCAGCACGTCGAACTTAAGACTTGTAACCCAGTGCATGTATTAAGCTAATTTTCAAGCTAAGATCATTTTACACCCTTGTAGACCAATCATTTGAATGAGTTTTCCAATTTGAACCCAAATTTACTTGCATGTGAATCTCCGTGGCACGTTTTAATGTGTATGTAGATCGGTTTTACGTACATTTATATGCACATATGTATATTTACACAATTACTGTGAAAGCGCATGTAAATATATAATTTCTTCTTTTTTAAAGATAATTATAAGTTTAATATAGGTACTATGACAAATACAAATGTAATACGAATTTTATTAAATTTTTGCATTCGTATCTCAGGTTGTGTTTCTCCAAGCTGAAATTGTTATTGCTGGCTATTGAGATCAAAGGAGCAGAGGAGGGAGCAGATAGCAAAATATCTATAAATCCACGTGGTGCTAAGATTCAGGCTAACACGCAGGGTTTCTTCATAGCACAGAGCGCTGATGAGGTTAAGCGGTAAGTGTTGTAATAATAAAAGAAAGAAATCTAAATGCTCGGATTTTTATAAACGTTTTGACGGCATTCATTCATGCATGAAATGCGTTCTATATTACTGATAATCATTACACTAGTTTTCAAATATTAATTTTTTCTGCCTTAGAACTCTTTGTATGTATTTATATCATTCAAATTTAAACTTAAAAATAAGTTTTGCGATTAATATTCATCTATATAATATGCATCAGCTTATTATTTGTTGGCATAAATCAAAAACTCTTACATTAAATTACAAAAATTATTTAATTGCTACATACGTTCGTATTTTGGGTAGTCTTTCAAAAGCAATACTTTGAAAATGTAAACTGTGCTTGGAAGGATTATATTCCCTGCCTGTCGGCAGCGACGTCCGCAAGCGCCTCAGCAAGTGCACCCTGCTGTCTATATTGAAAATTATAATGTGAATAATTCCTAAGTTATCCGATCGTTCTAAAATTCGGCATTTGTCAAAAATATGACAAAGCGTATTTGTATTTACTTTTAAATATTTTTTAAATGCTTAATATTGCGGGTGTAATCTTGGAGGGGAGGTGGGAGGAAATAAAATAAAAATGATATGTTCTGGGTATAGGACCACTTACATACCAAATTTGGTTGCTCTAGCTTTTATAGTTGCTGAGAAACACGCACTCATTATATATACTTTATTTTATGGTATGTGTATATTAATCTTGTATGAGCCGACTGAGCATGTGGCCGACCAAATAATTGACAACAGTTGAGTTATGATTAACTCAATAGGTATAACATATCCAAACGCCTGCTTGAGCCGAAAAAGTTGATTTTTCGCATATTTTTGTCCTCAACGGAAGCCGTTCTCTGTTACATGCATTACATTTTAAAGAAAATATAAACTATTAAAAAAAAAACTGGTTTTACAAAAATAAAAATTTAATAATAATATAGAAAAATTTAACGTTCGCGACTTGTACGTTCGCACCGATACTTAATTTAATTTAAAAAAAAACTAATAGAGATAATTTTCTTGTGAATAAAACCGTTTACACGAAGCAAAGAGCTAAAAAAAAAATGCTTATCGAAACAAAAAAAAAAATTTCAGAAAAGGTTTGTTTTCTATTTTTTATTGCATTAAACGCCGTACGAACGTACGCTCGCCCCTAAGTAAGGTCAATCTCCCGTTTTTTCGAATTAAAAACTCTTTCCGCTGTTAAAAGGTTCTCTAAAATACAATTTTATTCAGAATTTTTCATCTATGTACATGTGTTTTATAAATTATGTAGAGAAACAATATCCAAGTCATACACACAAATTCATTTACATTTTTCGACAGCGTTTGGAAAATAAGATTATTTTTACATCTTTCAGTAGCTTCCAGAATGTTCTACACTTTGTGTACATTTTGATAACTCTTTGATTTATTGATATGTATGAGATATTATTCAAGTACCTGAGATATTTTTGATAGCGTTTCAAGCATTTTGTTTAAAATCTTTAAAGTCTATATTGCATAAATATGCAATTTCGTAAATACAAAATTATATACAATATAAAATACAAAAAAAAATTAATTCGACCACCAATTCACACTAATTCATTTACATTTTTTTAGCCTAATTTTTATTTTTTATTACTTATTATGAATTTGATTTAAACTTTTTTATTTTGAATATACTATACACCTTTTGTATTTAACACAAAGATAATAGCTTACATTTAATCCAAAATGTTCATTGAAAAATAAAAATTATGCTGCATTAAATCTGGTTACAGCGCGTGGTTCTACTGTAAGGCCTGTCACGAGGATATCAAAGATGAAACCCTAATCAAAAAGTGCAAATGCAAAAATTGTGAGTAAAAATACACCTCTTTTCATGTCTTAGAAATATTTAACATGGGAATTATTTAGAAAACATTTTAGTATTTTGGGCATATTTTTATTTTATTTTCCTGTTAGTATGGGTTTTTTTTTATTATTATTCTTTCATTGAGTGTGACTGTCAGTCGATTTCTTAAACTAAAATTGAACATTTTTTGCAGATTTAACTTTATAAATGTTTCAGGTGCTCTCTTACGATATAATCGTAAAATTTTATAGAAAGTGACTATACTAAGAATTAACAGAATCATGTCGAAAATATGAAAATTATAATTATTATATATTCATATATGTTATATATGATATGATATATACGTATATGATATTGATATTTATCAAATACTCGATAAATATGGCAGTAAATAATTATTATCCAATCATGCATATGCAACAAAAATACATTTTTTTTTGATCCTAGAATGTTCTCAAAATATAATCTATGTAAAAATAAACTTTGTCCCACAGTAACTGTTCAGCCAAGGAGCAAGTATGATGATTTAGGTAATTCAAAATTCTCAACAAACATATTTTTATTCTCAGAATACCTATATTTGTTAAGAAGATGCGAACACCCATTCGTGTACACACACACATTGACAAACACACACCATAAAGCTTTTAAGATTTTAAGTACTCCCTAAAAATTTGATATCCCAATTAATTATTATGCATTTAAAAAAATAATTTTTACTGTAAAAACTGCAAAACAAATCTTTATATTCCACATAGCACGTCACTTTTAGTGCACTAAAAAACTTTTCTTTCATTTTTAATATATTTTAAAATGTATACAGATCTTCCGACATATAATTACATAAACTCTGCAGCTAATTTCCGATCTTAAAAAGTGTGTAGCTTCAACGATCTTATTTACACACATTAACGTTACAAATTAATGAATTCTGACATCTTTCAATATGCGCAATTTATGTTTGGTCACCGTTTGTCAACTTTTAATCGTTTTATATATATATATTATATATATGTTATATATATATATATATACAATATATTGTATATATACAATGTCATCATAATTTGTAAATATGTTTGTAAAAATTATATATTTGTGTGTTCTAAAAATTAATTAAGATTAAAGCCATCTACCTATAAAAGTGCTCTATATTTATTTTTTTATAGTTCTTGCAATATTGTGCATGACCAGGAAAAATCTGTAAGCGCTCGAATATTGGAAAATTTGAACTATATACAAACATGCAAAAACTTAAACTTAAATTAATTTTTATAAACTTTATATTTCTATGGTGACGGCCTGGGTCTATATTTTTGATTTTTGACACAGCAGAAAAGTAATTTCCGTAATTATACTATCCATGTGGTGTAGGCTCCTTCAATTAAACTATCAGCACGAGATTAATATTTTTTTCTCACACTAAATAACGTAGATAATAAATTTACTATTTTGAAGATGATTAAATTGCAGGACCATAATGATTATACTTGAGGTTTTATTGAATAAAAATAAGTAACCATAAATAGTCACAATTACTATATTTATGACTCAGCAAGTTTGGTTAAAGTTAACTTTACTTTAAGTTTAAGTCGTTCCTTGCTGCTACTATTTTTTTTTTTAATGGAAAAGGGTATTATGGTAATGTATGTAGCACAGAGAAAGAGGCGTGGCAGAATGTATATGTTCTTAATCAGCTGGACAAATTGAGTCGATATAGCAATGTCCGTCCGTCTGGAACCGAATTTTACATGTACGTCTACATTGAAAATTGAAATGTAAATAATTCCTTAGTTATTTATCCGATCGTTCTGACATGACTGGGCAATTTTGTGATTTATTTCAGATTTTTTTTTTTAATTATAGGGGAGGGGGAAGGAAATAAAATAAAAATAAAAGCGTAGTGTTCTGGATATGGGAGCACCTACATACCAAATTTGGTTGCTCTAGCTCTTATAGTTGCTGAGAAACACGCACTCATATAGACAGACGGACACGGCTATATCGACTCAGCTCGTCGAGCTGATCAAGAATATACATACTTTATGGGGTCTGCCACGCCTCCACGTTTTTGCGGCAATTGTGGCATTTTTTAAACACAATGGTAGCACACACAAAAAACAAGTGCGAGACTATACGCTCACAATGACAACACGGGACAATATACGCACACAGACACAACAAAAAATTGTGTGTGTGGCGCACAAGCAACGCACAAAACACCCAGAGAGATCCGTGAAAAGGTCCGTTGTGTTTTTAGCCACAGCGAAGCAAGCGCAAAGGAAATGTGCGTGAGACCGATCGGCTGGCATATAAGCATAAGCGCGAAACAATATCGCTTGCTGTCTCGCTCTGTTTGCATTGGCAGCGACGCCGACGCGACAGCGGGGAGCGAAACAGAAGCACGCGGAAAACACAAAAAATATTTTGACCTATTTCTTGTGTTTTGTTTCGGGAAAGAATTGCATGCTGCTTGGATCATTTTTTCTACGCAAAAGTAATTGCATTGTGGTCTCATCCACAATTTCGATTGTGTGTGGTATCTTTCTTTGATTTTGCTTTAAATTTTGTAAATCAGTTTCACCGTCTCTGTCGAGGGTCAGCAAAAATCTATTTTGATTTTATTTGATTCTATTTTGATTCTATTTGAAATATTGAAATATTTTCTAAAATAATGTGGAAAAAATGTCAAGCTTTTATAAAAAAATACCTCTCAAGTTATATTGGACTACTGTCCATAAACTTAAGTTGAAACTAGTCCATTGTCTAACTGTAGTGGATTAGGCCTGCGCAAATGGACCAGAGGGGGGCGGAGGGCTCGGGTATATGACGAGCGTGAATCCATTCACATATGTACATACATATATTCATTGATATGTTTGCATGCCTGTATATATTTTTATTACAGGTTACATTATTGATTACCAGTCAAAATTCTTATTGTTTTCAAAAAAATGAAGATTATAGCGGGCCAATAGAATAAAATATGTTCATATGATTATGCATGCATATATTTAATAGATATCCTTTTTTTATAGATTAAGATACAATTAAAAAATTATAATATATTAATATATAATTTAAATTGATTTACGGGAAAAAATACTCCCACCTCGTTCGATCCCGATTTTCGCAGGTCACACTTTTAATGTTGCCGAGTAACTTTAATTACGCGGGAAAACTTAAATGCATTGTTTATATATAAAAAATGAATTTTTAAATTAGTATAGCAAAATTTTTTTTTTAACTTTGCTGTTTTTATTGAATATTCTCATAAATTGAGAATAACACTAAGTATACAAATCTTAAACTAAACATTATCTAACAGTTGTTTTGAACTTCTTTAGGATTGCACATTCCTAGATTCTATCGCTGGTTGGTAGGTCATTACGACGGGAGCGGCTGCGAAGAAAGTTTGCTGTAGTATTTTTCCTTGTTCCTTGTTCAGCTATTACATCTCTGACTGGTTGAATATGTAGGTCTTTCTGTATGTTTTCGTTTCGAACGTATCACGGGAGCCCTGTTGATAGTTCTAAGGATCTTTGACTGAGCTCTCTGGACTATATCAATATTGCTACTGCTGGCGCTCCCCCATAGTTGGGAGCCATAGGTCCAAATTGGCTTAAGTACGGAATTGTAACGCAGGACCTTATATTCAAGACTGAAAAAAGATCGAGCGTTGATAACCCAGGGTATTGACTTTTAGTCTTAGTTGTGCTCTCTTGTTTTCGATGTGCCTCCGCGATGTGAGTCTGTGTCGAGGTGTACTCCAAGATACATACGTCACTTCGTTCGCTTGCGGGAGTGCGAAATTGTTTAGTGTGAGCCGTGGGCAATTTTGCCTGTTTAGGGTCAACGTAACATGCTTGCGTTTTATTCGCAAGTCAGAAAGTCTTTTCCCCACTTCGACCATATGATGAGCCAATTGCGCTGATGTATGTATAGGGCACCTCGAACAGTTGTATCGCCAGCAAAGGTGGATGGTTTTAGTCGTCTACTTGTTAGAATATCTACTGTCCTTTACATATAGTGCTGCTCCAAGTTCGCTGCCTTGTGGAACTCCAGCTCTAATCGCGTAGTCGTTAGGCATAGCAGAACTGCATCTCACTGTTAGTTTTCGGTCGTATATATAATACTCTAATAATTTGTGTGTATTAATAAGAAGCTCTGAATTAGACCTTCTAGTCAGACTCTATCGAAGATGTATCCCAAATCTAAAAATATTCTCGATTTTCGAATGTGCTCTTTTTTCAGATGTGATGCGATTGACTTGTTCGATAGTGTCGTGTTTTTCTTAAATGCCAAATTGATGTGATGGAATTTTGTTATTGATTCTTAGATATGAATTTATTTGAGTTAGCAAGCATTGCTCAAAGAGATTTGATATGCATGATAGTGCAAACTGCACGATAAGAAAGCTCAATAATAATCTTTGGTGTTGTTATTTGGTCGAGGCCTGGTGACTTTTTTCCGATTCAACTGATGTTTGATGATACGTGCGATTTCGTTGGGGCGAAATACCATTGGCTCTTGTTGAAGCTGAGAGTTACTTGTTAATGTTGGTATTGTAAATGCATTTGTGGCAGGATTGGACTGAAACACGATTTCAAGGTGTCCTGCAAATGTTCTGGCTCTGTCTTCATCACTGCGGGCCCATCCGCCTAATGGGCTTCTTATAGGCATCACGGTTTCTGTTGGTGAGCATAGAGTTGGATGAGCTCTCCACAATGAATTGTTTATAGTTGCTGTATATAGCGACATTGGGTATTTGCTTCTTGTTGCTTTAAAGCTTTTCGGGAGGCGATTTTTAATCTTTGGCATGCATACGGCCTGTGACCTGTGAGATTGCCATTCTCGTCGTAGGCGTCGCTTTTCGAGAACGAGTTGCTTTATTTGCAGATTTGTCTTCTTTGGAGTGTAAGACGCTTGTCCAGTTTGAGGAGTTGCAAAGTGGGCTGCGTTGAAAAAATCGTCCTCCAGTGTGTTGATTTGATTTGATTTAAGTTTGTCGACATCTTCATCAACGTTCAGTACAGACTTTAGCTCAATGGGTAAACTTATATTTCCTATAGCAGATCCATTTGGCTTTATGTGAGGTCAGTCTAATCACTTGATGTTCGGTAACTGAATAGCGGAGTAAATATATTAGGACGGGTGAGTGGTCAGATAAGTGATTCGAAAGACTTTCGGCGCTAATCAAGTTTCGAAGTATATTTTTTGTAATTGCGAAGTCTAATAAATCGGGCAGTTTGTTTGGGTTTGTTGACCAGTATGTTGGTCTGCCGGGGGGAACGTGGTCGAGTTTGTTGCTGGCTTTTATAATTGCATTATAAAGATGCTTTCCTTTTGCAGTCACTAGGCGAGATCCCCAGTGTAGTAGTCTCCTGCTGCTATGGAATGGTCTCCTAATGAATCGATGAACTGCATGAACTCTCCTTCAGTTACTGCGGCTACCACTGGTTACCACTGTCTACTTCTATTCTTATTGTTGTGGCTTGTAAATAATTTACTGCAAACTCCTTGTAGCGGTGATGCTTAATACGATTTCTTATCAGGACACCGTCTCACCGTGTTCTTTACCATTAGGTACTTACTTAATTGCATAGAATGTGTAGCCTCTTAAATTGAAGTTATATTTGCGTGTCAGATGTGTTTCTGACAGCAGCATAACGTCAATGTGTTTGTCGAGCAGGAATTGAGATAACTAAGGTTTATGCTGTGAAACGACATTAACATTCCACTTGGATGTACGTATGGATTAATTAATTATTTGGACTGATGTGTTACTAACATATGTATCAATATGATCTGATTTCGCATTATATCTTGCATAGTTGTCCGCATGAAGGACATGAACTCCATAATGCTTTGTTGTAGGCTAGAGAACATTGCATCAAGGTTGTTTTGTTGGTGCTCCATAGGCTGGTGTTAGTTTTTCATTTTTGTTTTTTAGTAAGGTGCTTTTGAATGCGATGTAGTTGAGGCAGAGGGCTCCATCCTGATTTTAAAGCACTTGCAAAATCACATTGTTCCTTGTTGAAATCCGGAGTCAAACGACGATAATTACAGCCTCTTTAATGAGCTTTATAGAATCGTCTTTGCTTGCTGGGCAGCGGGCGGTTCTTCTACAGTGATTCTACGATGCAATAGAAACTGAAGTTTGTAGATAGGGTGTACTTATGATTTCTTATGAGAATTGCAGTCTGGCTCGAGTTTTACCTTGAAGAGCGGTTGAGGCTTCCTATCCTTGTTTAAAACGTTGAAGACTGTCTTAGCGTAAAAACCTTTATCTTGTATCGCCTGAGTTATTTCTGCAGGTGTTACATCTGTTTCTATACTCTTTTACACCACTTGCAAGGCATTGCTGCTTTTTAGTTGATACGTGTAAATATTCATTTCATTATTCTATAGCTGTCTTCTGACTTTGTTTGAACTGTTTTTTTTTTTATGAATATTACCCCGTACAAGGAAAATTATGTTAAAGTTGTGCTGCCCAGTGAGCTCTATAATTTTGTGGCGCTGGAGTTTTTTTTCCCGTATATCTATCTGAGGTGGCTTTGGCTTCCTTTTAACGCCATCTTCGTGCGGTAGTTCATCAGAGTTATCTACTAGAATTTTATATCTATTGGTGTTAAGTTTTTCGTTTAAAGCTGCGGATATATATATATATATATATTTTTTTTTTTTCTCCGGAGTTTTATAAAAAACACGTCTGCATGCGACGTTTTAAGAAAATAAATTAAACAAGAAACAAATCAAAAACCTATTCCAATATAAGAAATAGTTGCTAAGCAAACTTTTGAGTAATTTAAATCTGAAAACAAAAAAAAAATTAAATGAATTGCTTTCAGCAAATCTGAAATTCACTAGTGTTTTCTTTGGCACCTCTGTAAAAAACACATTTCCATTACTTTTGCGAGTGTAAGTGATTTTTTGTGACTTATTTCTATCAATAAAGTTTTAGATATCTTTATGATTATTATAGCAAATACAACAACAACAATTTTTTTTAGAGGTTGACATAAAAGCTATAAAAGCCCTTATAGTTGATCTTAGTTGGTTATTATTTTGAACAATTCTTACCATTTAAGAACTTCTTTATGTTACCCGCAGCCAACTTTTTGCTATGTGATTAGTGAGCCGCAGCAAACACACTCACGCACTACATAAAAATGCACACTAATAAATACAGACATGCCGCCTAGAATGCCCAAATCGTTAACAAACAAAGTGTAAAGAATATTATTTATTTATTTTTAATTGTAGCCTAGAATTAAATTCTATGGTACAATTGGTATAGCCAGAGCAACAAACCCCTTCAGGCTGTAAAGAATAGAAAATATCTATATATTTTTATTGGAATTCATAGCTACATAGACTGTATCTAGACTATACAAAAACGAGAGGATGGAATTAAGTGAATGTTGTGAAGCGCTCCTTTTTTTGTGGCAAGCAAAACTAATTTTTATACACTTTGACATTTTTGTAAAAAATGGAAAATGGGTATTATGAAGTTGCTCAATGTATGTAACAGGAAGAAGGAGGCGTGGCAGACCACATAAAGTATATTTATTCTTGATCAGCTCGACGAGCTGAGTCGATATAGCCATGTCCGTCTGTCCGTCCGTCCGTCTGTCCTGTATGAGTGCATGTTCCTCAGCAACTATAAGAGCTAGAGCAACCAAATTTGGTAGGTAGGTGTCTCCTATATCCAGACACTACGCTTTTATTTTATTTTTTTTATTTCCTCCCCCTCCCCACAAATCGAAAAAAAAACAATATATAAGGCAGCACAAAAATCTTTAAGAATCTAAAATAAACCACAAAATTGCCTGATCATGTTTTCGACCGTGAAAAGTTTTAGAACGATCGGATAAATCACATAAGGGAATTATTTTACATTTCAATTTCATATAGACAGTGGGGTGCACGTGCTGAGCGCCATACAAACGACGCTGCCGAGCAGCGGCTGGCGTCCACTGCTGACGCCTACAACGCGAAAAAACGAGTCTGTGACGCGATTCGCTGTTTTGTGTGTATGGTGTTGGTGAGTGCATCGTGTGTTTGCTGCGATACACTAGTCAAAGTGTATTAAATAGTTGGCTGCTGCCAAAAATTTACTTTCCCGTTACGTGTTTTGTTTTTGTGTTTTTTTTTTTTTCGGTGACTACACTTGTCTATACTTTGCTTTAAATTTTGTAAATCTGCGTTCGCTGTCTCTGTCGACAACACATTTCTGTGGACTCAATTTTCCCCAATTCTTCGTTTTCGAAGCAAAAATCTATTTTGCAGTTTTGGAGCTGTGACTCCCCTGCTCAGTTGTAGTGGCGGGTTTTTTGATTTTAAGGTAATGTGGAAATATTTGTTGATTGAGTATTTTTATTTTTATTGTTTCTAAAATATGTATGAATATTTTTAAAGTAGGCAAATTATTAATAATTTTATATATATTTCGACTGTATACAAGATGAAATAAAGATAAATATGTACATACATATGTACCCACAAACAGGGGATGCCTGGTATGCACACATGCATACGTTTACATAATAATAAAAATGTATGTAAAGGTGTCCAGTACAAAAGTATTTACAAATAATATTCTTGACATTTGTTGTGTATTCATAGCTTGGTGTTCAGTTAACTGATTTTTTAAATAAATATCTACAATATTTTCATTCGTGACATCTAAACATTTTCCAGATGTAGGCATGATTATGATGCAGACTGGAATGGTTAACCAGGGCATCACATCTGTGATAAATACTCTACAGGGTACGATTCATAAATAAATATAAAAACTAAAAAAATAAAATGCTAGTAAAATAAAATATATATATATTTCGTAAATCGTATATATATATATATATAATATACGTATCTATGTTTTCATAATTTGCATAATACTGCTACTAAAGTACTCAGAATATATTATAAAATTAAAGACTTTGGTTTACTGTTACAATGTAGGTTTGTATATGTATATATCAGAAAAAATTATGAATTTCATGTAATCTGAGTTGAGACATTTCCCGTAAAATGTATTCATATCTTATTTTGGTGTTCCAGCAAACTCAGTGAAGCCACAGGAATCACTTCGGCCAAATCAGATTACTAAGTTTGCACTGAATGAATCAGCGCTAAGTATGCAGGATGATTACATGAGTATTAAAAATAAAGCTAGAATTTTTATCTGTAGCAAATACTGTATATATCAGACTCCAGATGATTGAAATCTGATTCGTTCAATGCAGAAATAATAAGCTGATTTGACTGTAGTACTACCACTAAGCATAGTAGTAGGCACTACTGAATGCAATTGCAACAAAATTCAATCTCATTGCCAAATAATTTTATAATTGATTTTGACACCAATGGTAAGTACCACAAGTGTGTACCAAATATTGCTTGTGTGTCAGAACCTGTCCAGTTTGATAGGATATTAGATTGGATGATGATACAGGTAGCATTTGATTAGGTTTATTTATTACCAGATCAGGAGATATCACCATTGAACTTATTTTGCACGTTCTGCTAAATGAATGCTAACAGTTTTAATTGTTAATGCCAAGTAAGATTTTGTGAAATGTGTCAGTCAAGGTTAAGTGTTATCCAGTACTGAATTTTTAAGCTAAGTGTCTATTATGCATTAGTTTTTATATGCATTCATATATTTTCCAGTATCAAACTGACTGCTAGGAACGTCTTTGTAGCGTCTCTAGCGTCTTGGAGCCCGAGCTACCGTCGACATTTTGTTCCGTCGATATGTGTTCTTTTGTCTTTGGATTAAATGTAAAAAAATTATAAATGTTAATACAACGAAACAAAACGCACAAATAAGAGAGTATATACTTTAGATAGGAGCATTAGTTAGTTTGAGGTGTAGGCGCATTTACGAAAAAAGCAACAACAATCACTAGTGTGATTGCAATAGAATAGGACAGAAAAGCCTAAGTGCACAGAGAGAAAACAATTGAGACCATATATATATAAGATACGCTCAAAAAATAGCAATAAGTCCGAGAAAATAATTATGTTAGTTAATTTATGCGGTATATCTGTTAGTATACTCTAACACCACGATTAGTAAATTTGATTTCAATTATTTAATTGATTTGAAACAAGTAAAGCACGTACAAAATGATCCCTTGAACGCCTTCTATTGATTTTTTTTATTTATTTAATTAATGTCAACTATGAACAGTCTGCGGTAAATATGTCTAAAAATGATATGTATAAGCTTAAATGTTGGGAGTATTGGACAGACAATATTTTTTCCAAGGATTAGGAGAGACCCAATCGGATATGTGTTATTGTTAGTTATTACTAATTAATAGTTAAAATAATATGTGAATACATCGCTAAATATAATAAAATCTGCGGTCTTTGTATTAAAGACAGAATAAAGTTTTATGTAATCCACACAGAGTTTTCGGAGGGGCTCATGCATAGTGTGAATAGTGAATAGTATTTGTGTTAACATTAAGATTGCGCGTATACATAGTAGCAGGGAAAGAAATAAACTTGACTCAATAAATAAGAGGAATCAATTTTACTATTCACTTATAAACATGACAATTGATTAAAAGTAGTCTACAAGAGTGAGGTGGTAGATAAACACCTGAAATCTAGTTAAAGCCTCTTAAAGCAAGCAACCAAATATACATCAAAATCAATAGCCAATCTTGTTAAAAAACATTTTTTTTCTTAAAGCTGTTGCTTGTGTTTTATGAAAGATACGAAGTCTTTAAAAAAACGAGTATACAATTCGCCAACGCGGTGGCCAACCTTGCCAAACTGCATGAGGTCTGAGGGCTTAACTTACTAAGCAAAGGCAAGGGCAAAAAATACATGACATCTATCTCCAAATTTGCTATATATAGCAATTTTATAGTTATAGTTCCACCGTTACTTGCAATAGCCTCTACATTGTAAAGCCGAGTGGATTATTGTTGCCATATTGACATGGTTGACATTAAATAAAAATAGATAACTGAACTAGCACTTTAAAATTGATAAATGTTCTTTATCCCTTTTGTAATATTATATGCGCTCAGTATAACTATTTAATTTGTATTAATATAGTGCAAATAATACATTTTGCAGATTTCTGTTTGGGTACTATATAATATCTATAAGGGCATATTTTGGAATGATTATTATATTCACATATACATATATATATTGTATAAAATTTATTACTTATGTAGGTACTTAGTACCAATTACTATTTTTATATTATGGTACCACCAAAGTATGCTTGATTTTTCAGTGGTATTTATTTAATATAATTTAATTTACTCTTTTTTGAGTTATTGATTGTTTATAAATTTTATTTTTAAATTTATATAATTTATTTAAAAAGTGGTAACATTAAAATTAAAAACTTTCACAACCGGATCATCATTTGCCTATTTACACAAATCCTATATAATTCTGTTTTCATGAAACATAAACAGTGGCCACCTTCCGGAAAGGCGTCCGAGCCGTACAAATGGTTGGACGTGCAAGTACGTATAATTTTCGCTTCACTGTCATACTAGCTAGTCATTTCCATCTATTCCCTGTATTCTATGTCTATATATTTTACATTAAAAATAACTATAAGTATACCAGCATATCGTTTTGAGACATAAAATAATTATCAACCGCAAAAAAAAAATAACAATACTTTTTAACATTACAAATAAAAACGAAATGTATGGCAGTTATTTAAAAGTGATCTAAAAACACCTATTACTTATGATTGTTAATCAATTCAGTTAATGCTTTAAATCTTGTAACGTAAATGTGTTTTCTTGCCTTAACATTTAAACAACAATTAAAAACACTAAAAAAGTCAGACATATGTACAATATTCTACTTTCTCTTTTGCTCTAACATTTACAAATATATAATTGCACTAGGTAGCTAACATTAAAGCGATCTATTTATGAAATTCCTATAGATATGACCCTTCTACTTATTAAAATTTGACATCTCGAGTATTTTGTTGAACTTCTTAAATTTTCAGGATTGATTGAAAACATGCTGTGTGTTTAATTACAAACAAATCCGTTAAGTATGGTGGGTGAATTGTTGATTTGTGAAGAATGGAGGATGAATCTAAATTCATTATACTTATTCTTTATTTTTCATAAGGAATGCTTCACGCTTCCTCCGTATCACATATATCTGCAAAACTTCCATTACCATTACTATTACCAACTACCATTTTCCACATGCCATTCAATATTTTTTTTAAAAGAATTTTAACGTTTAAGAGGGTCATATCTGAAGGAATTTCATAAAAAGATCTCCTCAGTACCAGATTTGTTACCTAGTGTTACAATAATCTATAGAAATAATGTGCATAAGTGCAAACTCAGTTTGTATGTACTTTTGCTAATGTCAAAAACTGATGTCATTTACTTTAATAGAAATTTAAATTTATAATTAATATTCGTTTAATGTTTTATATATGATGTTGATGTTTTATATATGACGTTGGATGTTGTATATGCATAGACTTAAAGACACCACTTGTTTTAGTTGAAAACTGGACACTGGTAATACATAAATTCAAAGTACAAAGTATAGGATATACATAGATTTAATGTTTCTTTTATAATTTCGGTCATTGTTATTTCCTATTATAAACTGTATGGTTCTTATGTTGATAATTCGTATCCAAGAATATTATAACTAAATATGTATAACTACACTTCCACTTATTTTACTACCACTATCAAAACTCGTACATTGTATGTCTCTTTGTCTGATTAGAAGACGATGAATACTCGTTGTCAAGTAAGTCAACATAACTTTAAACAATTTGTTCTTAGAGGAAATTATAAAATAGATAAAAATAAAAAATAAAAAAATTAATAAAATATATGAGAAACTGCATAAATAATAAATATATATTTATAGTAAAAGTTGCCTAGCCTTTAAATTAAATTTATAATTTACTGAAAATATTTTTGATGTCACACTTCACTTTTAACTTGTGTGTTTTTTTAAACTTTGAATTATGTAATTATATTATATATAAAATTTCATATATTAACATTTTTAAATTTATACTTTATTTACGTATGGTCTATACGTAAATAACAAAACCAGTACAGCGCCATGAGGCTGGTAGTGTTAAGCAATCAAAACAAACGGCATTCATCGATTTAATCTTTTTCATTAATGATTTTAAAACTTATATTATTATTATTATTATATTAAACTTCGCACATTAGTTTTTAATGCAATGTATTAATCTTAACTTAAAAGCATTTATTAAAGAGTAAAAAATATTGTAGGCACATTTTGAATAATACTTCCTTGCTTGCTTTTAACAAGAATGAAAAACTATTTATAAAACAAAAAAGCATCAGTTCCCAAATATTTTTTTTCTGTGTATGAACACAATTCTAGGTTATCGTGCACCTTTTTTTTTACTTTGTAGAGATTTTTATTAAACCAAAACTTAGACATCTTCGCCCAAATATAATTGGTGTAGAAGATTTAAATGAATTTAATTTTTCTTAAAGCAGAAATTTAGTTATCCCAAACCTCATACAGCAACGTTAACAAAAAAAAAAAAAACACTTACTATACAATAAGAGAAACAAACGTTGCATATAGAGCGGCGATATTGAATACAAAAACCTATAAACAAAATATTTTACAGATGAACACCATCCTGCACCCACATTTACGCCACCAGAGCTACCCAAGCGGGTGCATGTGCGTGGATCTGTATCGGGTAATATCGTCATATCCATAAGACTTTCAGAAAGCTCTATATTGTTTGTTATATTTATAAAAGAATGGTTATTTTAAACTACCTTAAATACACAACATATATTTTTTAGTTTTAAAAATATATTTATTAAGTTATCATTTATTAACAGATATTTTTAGTTTTAGATAAATACTTACTTTAGTTCATATTATCTGTAACGCTAGCAATAATTATTAAGGTATACAAAATATATGTATTTAAATTGTGTTGTGCATACCAATTTTTTTTTTCATCATGTTGCTGACATCAATACAACTATTTTTCTTATCTCAAAAAATTGTATCGATTGTAATAACTTAAGCTTAGTATTGAATAACTTGTAATTTTACTTAATTTGCAGTGAACATATACATACATTTATGAATGTTTCTCATTTTCTCATTTATGTTTATAATTTATGCGTAAATGCTTCCTTAACACAGTTGTATTGTATTTGCGTACACAAAATTCAAACTTATAACAACAGCTAACAATAGGAAACTAAAAACTTTAAATGTTGCTCCAAAACCCATTCTTGATTATAAACAAGTGGACAAATTAAAGTTGGACGCAACCAACTTTTACATACACTTTGACTAGAACATCGCAGCAAACACAAGCACTCACTCACAAACACCCACACACAAAACAGGTAACGCGTCACAGCAGCGACGCCGCCGACGAATCAAACTTTGTGGAAATTGAAATGTATATATTTCCTAAGTTATTTGTCCGATCGTTCTGAAATTTGCACAATCGGTCGAAAAGATGACTAGGCAGATTTTTAAAAAATTTTTAATTCCTTTTATCGTTTTTTTCGATTTGCCGGAGAGGGGTGAGAAAATTAAAAAAAAAATAAAAGCGTAGTGTCCTGGATATAGGAAAGCACCTACATACAAATTTTGGTTGGCCTAGCTCGTATAGTTCTGAAGAAACACGCACTCAAATACAGACGACAGACGGCATGGCTATAATCGACTCAGTCGTCGAGCTGATACAAGATACACAACATGTATGTCTTCTCCCTGTTACAGTTACATTTGCTCAATTCATAATACCTTTTCCATTTTTTACAAAAATGTCAAAGTGTATAAAAATTAAGTTTTTAAGTAATACAATGAACATTTTTCAATACTAAATACTAACTTTTTTCAATTATTTCAATTATATCGTTATCTCATCGACTTATGCAATAAACACTGCTTGCTATAGGTGATATTACGCGTGACAGAGAAGACACAAATCGTAAGTTCTATGTGCTAATATTTTAATTATTAATTTGAAAAAATAATGGTAAGGTCTATAGCGGGCATATTTAATGATCATTGATCATGAATATCATACAAGTATTGGTAAATAGTTTATATTTTACTGTTAAAGAAACACAGTATTACTGTTAGCATATAAAAACCAGAGAACGGCAAGAGTGCAAAAAGGACAACAAATTTCTTGTATGTTTTCTGCGTGCTTCTGTGTCGCTACCTGATGTCGCGTCGGCGTCGCTGCCAATGCAGACAGAGCGAGACAGCAAGCAATATTGTTTCTCGCTTATGCTTATGCCAGCCGATCGCATTTTGGGTTTGCGAACATTTGCTTGGCTAAAGCACCAACAGACCTTTTCTCGGGTTCTCTATGGGTGTTTTGTGGGCGTTGCTTTGCGCCAGCACACACAATTTTTTTGTTGTTCTGTGTGCGTTATTGTCCTGTGTTGCTGGGTGCGCGTATGGCCGCACATTGATTTTTGTGTGCTACCATTGTGCTTAAAAAGTGCCACAATTGCCGTTCTCTGTAAAAACTGCTCTGTAATAACAAAAACATTTCTTATCTTAACTAGTCAATTGATATTGTATGCGTTTAAACGCTGCGCCCCTATAGTCTTTACCTGGATTCAAGTATATTGCATTAATGATTATCCATTACATTTTATTTTTAGTTTTGAATCGAAATATAAGGCGCCCTAATGGAACAGGAAATGGTGCCAGTGGTTTATATCATATGAATAACACTCCTGTTACTGCTGTGGCTCCGGCCTCTGTGGTAAAGCAGGTTAACAAAGTAAAGCCCACTGTAAACATCAGCCGACAAGTAGAAGGACAAGTCATATCGCCATCTCAATATAACAGGTAATTTCAAAACTATTTAAAATATGAATAACAGAGCCACGAAGCAATACAGGTCGGTGCTAATAAAACAGACCACATTTTATAGGATACACGATGTAAATTTTCACCACAATCTTATAAGAATAGCTTAGCATAATAGTAAATTAATATTTAAAACGGTTAAAAGCAAGCAGGCTGCTTAGACCTACGCTATTCAACTGAATTCATATATATTATATGTATATATAAATATATTTTTAATTATCTGATTTTAGACACATAAAAATATTATATTTTATACAATACTAACAAGAACATAAGCTAAATTACACCTGCTTCTCATAAATTTCCTACATTTTTCAATGATTTCTAACTTTATACGATTTTTTTTTAATAATTTACTGTAAGGATAAACTTATTGTATGAACAAATAATAAAAAACACAAGCACTCAAACTACGATTCTATAAATAACGACAGCTATTATATGTTTAAGGAAATCGATATATACAAAAATGTATAAAAAAAACATCTTGTTTCAGGCCACCAGAAAATGATGCTAACCCTTATGCGGGCTATCAACTTGCTTACGAAGTTAAAAAGCTCATGTATGCGTCCATTAATTTCCTAGATTTTGTATGCAAAAAAAAAATGTTAAAAAAAACTACTTTCACGTTTTTATCTTTTTAATATAACGATTTACTAGTATTCGTAAACATTTTTAATTCAAAACATTTTGTAAATCGCTCACTTTAGTTGAATGACTTTAAATCATACATTTTCTATGTACATTTTTCTTTGGTTATGCAAAAACTTTACGTAAAAACTGTCTGTCTGTTAATGTAAGGCTTGCGTTTTGATGATTTACATTTTAATATAATATTTTACTCACTCTCATTTCATATTTTTCAAAACATATTTTGGTAATGTTGTAAATTACATATAGTTGTACATTCATACATATAATGTATATATATAACGTCATTTGGTCTGACAAATATAGCGTAAAAATATGGAATTATTTCTTATAACATAAATTTGCGTTATATTTTTCACAGTATACATTTTTTCCGCGATTTTTAAGAAAATCTTTATTTAAGTATATTGCATGCATGTATTATATAGTCATAATACCTCCGAATGCCAATCCGTTTGAAATTCACATTTACTACATGTAATTTTTGTCTTAGCGTTTCAGAGAATTTTCTTATTCTTAGTAATACAGATACAATACGAGCGGCAAAGTATCCATGGTATTTCATGCAAATAAACTAAGGATTAGACATGCATAAACAATACAGAGTTATAAGTGTTTCAAATTCACCAAGCGAAAACATTTATAAATATGTATATATGACAAACAGTAGACATAGGATAGTTTCTCCATAACATTTTTAAACGAATATTTAAAGTAAGAATTTAAAAATCAATCTCGGTACTTTACTCAAATGCACAGCAGCAAAATAATTTATATCAAATAAATGTAAATTATTACAAAAATTAAAAGAAGGAAAATTAGTGAAATATATTTAGAATAATAACTGTATTTATATATTATTTATTTTATTTATTTGAACAAAATGATTTTTTTCGAAACAAAATACACATATTCAAAATCTCTTTTATATTTTAGATTAACAAGAAAACGAAAAATGAATTTCATTATTTTCATTTTTTAAGAAATACTTACATTATTTTATACATACATACATTATGTATATAGTAATATTCTAATAATACATATTACTTACCTGTACACTTGTATCTTTCACACTCTTTATTAATATCTTATATATAAATATATTTTTAGTCATTGAATTTAAAATATGCAATAATTTGATGTTTATATGTATTTATGTGTTTGGACTGTTTATGTTGTCGTCGTCTTTGATATTTGAATAATTATTTGCTTGTTGTAGAATTCTGCTAAGTATTCTCTTTGCACACATATGTACATATGAATGCATAATGAATAATAAATTAGTTTACAGATGACTTGAAGTATTTTAGCTCATATCCCATCCAACTTATTTTAGTATAATTTTTTTAATTCTTTTGAAATGACTCATAGTTGTTGTGTTACGATGAATATCTATATGTAGCATTACATTATTAAATTTCATGGAATTGATTATACATATAAAAACGGTTAATAAAAATTTATTAAAATTTTAATAAATTGTACTTGCCTGCAGGCCAACCAGTCGCAGCTCCGGCGGTACACAGAATCAAAATGGAGGAGTTTCTCTTCCGGCTGGCATTGCGGATGACCAATCTAAGGACTTTGATTTTGAAAAGACCGAAATGAAATATGACTCCACGGGCATGTTTCATTGGAGTCCAGCAAAGAGCTTAGAAGACTGCATATTGGTAAACCATATTTAATATACATGTGTATTATATATGATAAGAAACTATCGCGAAATAACTCTTAACTTTGTTTTTCATTGGCTTGCTCTTCGCTCAATCGAGGACTGTTTATGATCGGGTCCGTGCTCACTAAAGACCGGTTGCATCATGAGAAATCGGCAAAAGGTCTTTTGCGTGTTGCGCGCGAGGAGGGGTAAACATTTACATCTAATCGCATGAGTAAAGAGCAAAACCATATAAAACACCCTATCCTCTTCTCCCTTCCTTTTTTATGACTTGTATGTGACGAAATATCTACAAACAACAAACAAAACAGTCAACGCGTTAAAACCAGAGCTCGCAAGAAGTGGCCCCTTTTTGCAAAAAGTCCCAAAAAGAACTGTTGCTCGCAGACACAATTGAAAACGGAATGAAAAAGACACTTCAACCCTGTTTTTACTCTGCGTGATCTTTGCTCAATCAGTGAGAGTTTCTTGTCGCTCTCTTTATGTACGCGCTCACTCGCTCACTCACTTTAAATCGGCGTATGTATGTGTGACCATTTCTATATATCTCACCCTTTCACGCTTTCACACTAATGAAACAACAACAAAAAAAGACACATTGTGCTTGAACGGAAATCGTTTTACTCATATGCCGAGGCTCAGTTAAGGAGCGCCGAACAAAAATATCCCATTCAAACTGCTGTCGCAAGAGCGCTTCGTGTGTTCTCTCACCGATCAGCATAAAACAAAAAACACGAGAGAAACAAGTTTGAAGTGTTCTGTTCAAAAAGTGACCGAGTCTGTACAATATTTCCCTGTTATTTCAGCGAGCAGACAGCTTGTGAAATTTTGGTTGAGCATATATTGGGAGCTCTGGCTAAAGCACGATTATTATCTTCTTCTCCCTATTACATACATTTTCCATGTAGGCAGGGGCGTCCAAACGCATGCATAGGGAAGAGCAAATCACCAATAAACTAATACGAAAACACGAAAACAAGTAAAGA
The DNA here is from genome assembly GCF_011750605.1 of Drosophila busckii. NCBI lineage: Eukaryota > Metazoa > Arthropoda > Insecta > Diptera > Drosophilidae > Drosophila > Drosophila busckii. The sequence goes on from NC_046605.1 coordinate 23,361,700, forward strand.
TGCCGTTAACTCAATTCTATTTCATACACTGAAAAGAAATGAGGCGTCACTTACTTGTCTAAAGTTTGCGCAGGCAATGATAATTTCGTATGTCCAGTGCAAGCTGTTTTCATTTTTTTAAAAAATATTCGACAACAACAAACACATGAAAGTGTTGTTGCCATGCTCGCGCAGTCGAGACAAGACAACAAAAAACACATGAAAGTGTTGTCGCTATGCTCGCACAAAAAAAAATTCGAAAAACTGTTTGTGTAATTTGCATTGGCTTATGGAAGGAGCGCGTATATTTACACGCATTTGCTCTTCCTATACTGAAGAGCAATTACAAGAACAAATGAGCACACTGAGCATAGAGCTTGGACGCCGCTGTTTTGGAACATCTCTGGGAACAATTTTGACAGGAGAGTGTACAGGGACATATATAACTCAAAATTGGATTGGTCGAAGCCTGGAACTCAATCCAGTCGGAAGTGTTCTAAATCTTGGTAAAATCAGTGCCAAAACGATTACTAGTAGTTTTGGCTAGCAAAGGAATACCCACAAAGTATTCATTTCTTTGTTTTTTTACATTTTTTTGATCCGGACATGTGCTGTCCGATTATGCGTTGAGCGATGAAATTTGACTTATTTTCATATTTCAATAGCTCGAATTAAATGTTTGATTTTTTTAACACTATGTTAGTATAATACTTAAAATATAAATATTTGCAAAAAAAAAAATGCATCCATAGTCCATTTTTTATTAGTTTTACACACCGAAACATACCACAAGAGTTTGTCCAATTAATCGATGGAGCCCCTGCATACATAAATGCACCGGACAAAAATTATATTCAGTTACGGTTATCATATTATTAGAAATACAATACTAATATTTAATGGAACTAGACTTTGATAACATGGAGTTATGGGAAACATAGAAGAACATAACAAAGGCAGCTATGGTTTATTAAAATTACCAATAAACACATTATTACATAAACACATTCATTATTGGTCCTTTTAAGAAACCAAAAGCTTCTTTATGTTATGCTCTTCTACTTTTTCCAATAAATTTAAAGAGCAATCATAAAATAAAAGCTGATTAGCTCATAAATTACGTAACTACAAACTTTATATTTTTTCAGGATCGCAATCAAGCGGCCATGACGGTATTGAATGGACATGTTGTAGTTTGCCTGTTCGCTGATCCGGATTCACCCTTGATTGGGCTGCGTAACTTGGTGATGCCCCTGCGTGCATCGAATTTTCATTACCATGAGCTAAAGCATGTGGTAATAGTAGGATCAGTTGACTACATAAGACGCGAATGGAAAATGTTACAGAATCTACCCAAGATATCTGTGTTAAATGGTTCTCCATTGAGTCGAGCCGATTTGCGTGCGGTTAATGTCAATCTGTGCGACATGTGCTGCATATTGTCGGCAAAAGTTCCTAGTAATGATGACCCCACGCTGGCTGATAAAGAGGCAATTTTGGCATCACTGAACATCAAGGCTATGACTTTTGATGATACCATAGGTGTGCTTAGTCAACGCGGTCCGGAGTTCGACAATCTGAGCGCGACAGCGGGTAGTCCAATTGTACTTCAACGCCGCGGTTCAGTATATGGTGCAAATGTACCCATGATAACAGGTAACTGCATTGCACTAAATTGACCAAGTTTTCGAGCGTACGAACGAACACAGCTTAGACAATTTCTGGCGGCTGAAAGCTTAGTTTCCAGGATCCGTCTTTTTTCAATGTCAGCTGCGTTCACTAATAAACACTAATGCGGTTTTGTTTGTTGGTTGTCGTTTAAAGAATTGGTCAATGATAGTAACGTGCAGTTTCTGGATCAAGACGACGATGATGATCCCGACACAGAGCTATATCTAACACAACCATTTGCCTGCGGTACAGCGTTCGCAGTGAGCGTCTTAGATTCACTAATGTCCACGGTAATATTATTTGAGAGTATTTCATAGAAGGCCCTATAAGTGTGTTTAATAATTGAATTTCACATTTTTTTTTTATATGCAGACATATTTTAATCAAAACGCCCTAACGCTAATACGTTCACTGATAACAGGCGGTGCTACGCCTGAGTTGGAACTTATCCTCGCTGAGGGTGCAGGTCTACGCGGCGGCTATAGCACTATTGACAGTCTGAGCAATCGTGACAGGTGTGCTAAGATATTTAGTCTAATTAAGTACGAATCTGTTTCTAATTATATTTATAATTTTTAAGATGTCGCGTGGGTCAAATTTCTCTATACGATGGTCCATTAGCGCAATTTGGGGAGTGCGGAAAGTATGGGGATTTATTTGTGGCCGCACTTAAATCGTACGGTATGTTGTGTATAGGACTTTATCGATTCAGGGATACAAGCTCAAGCTGTGATGCCAGTAGCAAACGATATGTTATTACAAACCCACCCGATGACTTTTCATTACTGCCAACAGATCAGGCAAGACATTAAAATTTTTTTGTTTGAATTACAATTTAATATTTTGACTTATATAAAACAGGTATTCGTTTTAATGCAATTCGACCCGGGTCTAGAATACAAGCCGCCCGCAGTACGTGCTCCTACAGGTGGACGCGGTACCAATACACAAGGCTCGGGAGTCGGTGGTGGTGGCTCGAACAAAGATGATAACTCTTGATTGTTACTGTGTAGCGCCTTAACTGATGGTCCTTATTCATACATTTGAACGATAAAAACACTAATTTGTAGAGCAATGCAATAATATCAGAAAACTTTTATTTTTACGTTTTATAGTATTATCAGATAAACAATAATTTAATATAAAATATATATTACGTGTATACTACATAAATAGGGAAACAGTAACTAAATCAAAAGATAGCCTAACTGGCATATGTTGAAAAAAAAATAGCTAATGATTTGTAAAACAAAATTGCATTGCTCTATACTTTTATATTTGAATAGACAAAACAAGACAGTGCTGCCTAAATCAAAAGAGATAACAACGACCCTAAAAATGCCAACAACGTTTGTCTAAATAAACATAAAAGTGCTATCTATATATTAGTATGTGAAATCGGAGAACATCTTCTTCAATGAAAAATATCGTTCAAAATGTTAGCTGATTGCTTTCCACACCATTCCGAATGCCATTTTAGAACCTTGAAACTAACATTCAAGTCATAACTAAAATTATTGTCAGATATACTTAATTTATTTTTCTAGAAAATTGCTTAACATTTGTTGTTGATTTTATTACTTTCAAATAAAAGAATACGTTTTAATGTTCGTTTACTTCGTTCCATATTTTATATGTATGCTTATTTTTTACATTTATGTTTGGATAAGTATACATTTTTTTTTATTTTTTGTGTTTATGTATAACTGTGTGTTTTTTTTTTTTTTTTTTACCAATTTAAAAGTATTTCATGGTTCTATGTATTGCAAATCTATAAAACAAACATGATATGTTTTGATCAAAAATATATCTCAATGGTGTGTCGTAAGCAATTAGGAACCATTAGTAAGGTAAGCAACACATTATACAAATACTTTAAAACAAGCGGCTAATCAACATATTTTTATCAATCTAGCCTTAAGTATAATAAAAAATCAACAAATGATTACATACATGTGTACTTAATATGTACAATGTACATATGTGAACAAATAATATAATTAATGAATAGCGTACATGTTAACAAAGCTATGTGAAGTCTATGCTAACCTATGCTAAACTACAAAATGTAAAAGGATACAGATACATTACGCTTACCCTAATAACTCACTAAAATTTAAAAAAAAAACTGAAGAAAAAATAATTACACTCAAAATAATTTAATACGCCACATTTGACACGTAATAATAGAACTGAAAAGATTATGTGAGCATTCAAATCTAGAAAAGACATTTACCACAGAGTTTCTGAGTGTGCGCAAAACATAAGACAAAGATACAATACACAATTCCTAAGATAGCAACAACTAATTCACTTGGATATTCATAGTTGTATAGATAAAAACTGTAATATGCAAGTATTATACAAATATATATGTATATTCATGAGTAACTATATACGCGAAAGTACGTGGTAACTTTGTTGCCAACATGCACAGAAATTTTAATTCCTTTGAGCTTAATTTATATTTGTGTTCAATTTAATTTAAAAGTTTTATTAACATTACTGATCGCATGAAATAAACGTGGTAATGTGTTTGAGGGCCGTCTTCATAATTCATATTAAAGATCAAGTGAATGAACTAGTTAATAAGTCATCGTGATTTTATTCACATATGCCTTGCAAAGACTTGTCAATGCGTGTGAAAAATGTAAACAATTGATAGTATGATAAGCACAATAAGTTTTTGTACCACAAATTAAAAATTTGCCGATATATTAAAATATCTTGAAACTAGGAAACACTACCTTTTACTACAATTACAAATTATTTTGATCCTATTTATATTTGTAATCATGTTAAAAGAATAAGTGTTGTTTTTATGTTTTGGTCAATGTAGTAAACAAAAATAAAGATTAATTACGTTTTTAATTTATTATAATCAGAAATAGTCTCAAATGTAGATTTATGTTTTAGCCCTGTTCTTACACACTTACTATTAAAATAATAAACACTGCCAAAGCGTATGGAAATCACAATGTTATTAAAACAAATTGAAAATTTTTAAAAATAATATTTTTAATCTTTATTTAAAACAAACAACATTGTAATGAGTTTCATAAATTACATACATTTATTAGTATAGTAGTAAAAAAGATTTCGAGCTTTTACAATAAATGAAAAACTAAGTTAAATTATTGATTTGAAAAGGTTTTTCAACAAATCAATTTTATAAGCTTGCGTGTTTAAAATGTTGCACTATGAAAACTATAATAAGTGCATATTAAGTAAAAGGCCTTTAAGCTGATGGTAAAGTGTAAGGTAATGTATGATCGCAAAAATTTTTTAAAAGCATTAATTATTAAATATGTATGTACAAAATAAAAAAATAGTTCAGTAATTCTTAGTGCAACTAAAAATACGCTCATCATAAAGGGATAGTACCAAAGATAATAGAATAATACAATTATATAATCTTTGATATAAGCATCTATAGTCTTTGATAACATGCATACGTTTTTAAGCTTTAAGAAATAAAGAACAAACAGACTTCTGCACTTGTATTTCCAAAAATCTCAATAAATAGTAAAAACATCAACAATATGAACTCTGGATGTTGTGAAACTTGATAAAATCATGATTTATACAAATCCAAAACAAATATTCATAGTACATTTCCAATTTACCTGTTCACTAGTACAACCTTCTACTATATTTAAATTTGTTACCTTATAGAATATTCTATTGTATATTAATTTAAACTTGTTCTGTTTATTATATTTGAAAATATTATATATTTGCGCATTGAAAAGTGTTACACTTACACTATTCATACGCATTAAATGAATATTATAAACATCTAAAATACATTTTCATAGAAGTGCAAAGTTTTGCCGAAAGGATCATTACTCAAAACGCTAATAATATTAAAGAATATACATATGTATATATATAATTTAAAAAGAAAATCAGTTTTTTTTTTTAAGATTTTATTGATTAGTGTGAATAGTTAGTTGGTCAAATTACAATGAAGCTTATGGTTTAAAATATTCGCTTACACAAAAAAAACTAAGTTTGGTAAAAATCTCAATAGCCAATCTTTTAAAACATAAAAGAGAGCTATATGACAAATTCATTAAATCCAATTTCGCTAATGTTAAATTTAACATATTATAAGGAGTAAATAAATAATACTAATATTATAATTAATTGTAAAAATAGGAATGCAAAAATTAAGTTGTTAATGTTCAAAAAACCTTGTTAATATAATATTTGGAAATAAAAATCAAGAACTCAGAAAATTTTTAATAGTTTACATTGTTTCAAACCTAAACAGGTGAACGCATTAATGTTGGGCGCAAGCAACTTTTATATACACTTTTACTAGGGCATCGCAGCAAACACATGTGAGCACTCATAAACACATACACACGAAACAGCTAACGCGTCATAGCTCGTTTTCGTTGTAGCTTCAGCAGCGTTTGTATAGCGCGTCAGCAAGCGCACTTAACTGCCTATATTGAAAATTAAAGTATGAATAAATCCTTAGTTATAAAGTCGATTGTTTTGAAATTGGCGTTATCGGTGAAAAACAATAACAATTTTCACAATTTTTTTTTTTAAATAGTTTTTTGGATTTGCAGGGAAATATGTATAATTTTGCAGTAATTATTCCAGACCCACAGTGTGCATAATCCTGAGGATTGTGGGTTCAATGTAGAGCACCAGCTCGCAATCCTTCAGGATGCCAGAGAATCCATGAAACGTGTTCTTGTTTAGTTCGGCAATATCTTGTGAACCAAATTCTAACGAGGATAAGTTACCTAGGGACACGATTGTAGTATATAAGTTATATAATATAACCTACTAGTCTGGCGATCTGATCTGGATTGCGTCAGTCAAATGCGCTCGCGCTGGCTCCGGCTCATTTGTTGTTGGCAATTTGGGGTGTGAAAAATTTAATGCCACTGAGACGCTTAATATGACTTCGAACTAATATCTTTTTAAAATTTCGAGTGCTTAAATTAATCGGACATACTCAGCACTATCTGACATGTGCAACTATGTCCAAAATAACCTGACAATAAACTATCCACTGACAATGTTTGGTCATGCAAGACCAATAAATGTAACGCCTCAGCTACGAACAACTACCACATTGATCAGTTACCTCGCAATAGATTAACATAAGTAAATGACTTAGGTATTCTCCTTGATAGTAAGCTAAAGTTTGACAAGCAAGTTTCTCTAACTGTCAGTAAGGCAATTCAAATTCTCGGCTCGCAAAGCAAATAATAAAAATTTTTTTTTGACAGATTTAATACTATTCTGGTTGTTCGAGTATTGTGGAGACCAAACGCAAGAGCCATATTTCAGAAAGGACGAACAAGAGATGTTTATTATTTGCTTTGCGAGACTTTAACTGTTGATCTACCATCTTAACTAATCGTCTACTTTTAATTAATCATGTCATGTTTTTGATTAAATTAGTTAAAGGGGAAATTGACTCCTCATACTTGAGTCAACTTATTTCTCAGTTCCTAGCTAGTAACTCGAAATTTTGTTCCTTTATCACTTAACGTTTGTAAAAATTATTCACTGCATGAACCCTTCGAGTACTCTGTGCTGATTACAACAAACTTTACTCTGTTATCAACACAAAGGCCTCTGATTGTATTACTAAAATATCTATTTTAACTTTTTTAACTATTAATAATTAACACTAATTAAATAAATAAATAAAAAACAACTGATCAGGCTTAATATCGTATTTTGGCTTTGCAGAGCAGTGAAGAAGCTCACGCGCTCTCTTCTTTGCGCTTGCATTTTAACAAGCTCTTCTTTGTGCGTGCATCCGGCACTGCACTAATAAAAGCACGCGCTCTCTTTGTGCGTGCTCACTAACTCACTCTCGTTGGATCTTTGCAACTATTAAGATATTAGTTCCCCTCCCATCCGGTCGTACCGTCGCTTAATCTATCGCTTAATAAATCGCTTTACTTACATTTGTTAATTAAATCTGCACAGCCCAAGTCGGAGCTGCTGTATCGTTTAATGATTAATCAAGTCAGCAATAAACACAGATATATGTATATAAAAAAATTCGTGAAACTAGTTAATTTCACATAAATAATCCTTTTAGCTACTGAAAAAGCTCAGTGGCTCAACAGACAACATGACTCCAACACTGATTAAACTATTAATTCATGACTTTGGATTTCAGTATTAAATTAAATAATTTAAATTTTAACAATTTCAAAATAAAATTTAATTCTATAAATATTTTTTAAATAAGTGTAATTTTGCATAGATATTTATAAAATTTTAATTATTAATTACAGACGAAAATGATATGAAATAAAAAGAGAAGCATGTGTCTTTTGTATTCAAAATAACTAAACAGCTTTACACACACACATACATACATATGTATATAGATATTGTAGCGCAAATTAGATCTTTGCGGGTTCTAGCACTAAGCATACAACATGTGAGTGCTTCTGTTCGCATTCTTATATTTTCAGACGCCGAGCGTTTGTTTGCCTATTTTGTGTTTCCCGCCGGCAAATTGAATTTGAACTTGGCGCGCACTTGCACTGTTAAGCGGCCCATCCACAGTAGAGCATGTTGGTTCGACTGTTGAGCTCGAACGAAATTTCTCGTTATGGAATGCTCGACTCAATTGTGTTGGCCGAGGCGCTCGAATAGAATAGAAAATCATTCTATCAGTTTGTAGTTGGCAAGTAATGTTGGCATAGTTAGTGGAAATGAAATTTTAGGCTCGACGGGCTCGGCCAAATGCTATATTGTGGATGGGCGGTTAGACATTAATTGCTGCTGGCGCTTTGCGGTATATTGGGATGATTGAACTATTTACCAAAGCAAGCAAGTTCAAAACAATTTATTGAAAATAATTATAATTGATTTTTATTTCAAAAGAATTGCTGCCATGCTTTATTTATTTTTATTACCTAGCAAAGAATATTTAAATATAATAATTAACATTCGAACAAGTTGTCGAGTGTACGTTAGTTAGTGAGGAATTTGATTTGCCCCCAAATTTAAAAAGTTTCATCCTTCCTGTATATATTCATATAGTTTATATTTGACCTGCACAAGTTAATAAAATATTGTGCTGCCCTGTTGACTTGAACTTTGAAAATTCAATGATACCCTACATACCTAAAGAGCGGTCAGTGCAGAAGATATAATTGATTTTTTAGAAGTGCTGGGCTTGCAAACAGAAGCGCAAATACGGACGCATACATACACAGACGGCATGATGTACCACCCTAAAATCGCCATTTACTTGACATGGTGTTACCCACACAGCAGCGAATTTGGATGGCTTTGTGTGGCCCGACAATTTTTCATAAGGCCTTCAATGCCTTTTGCTTGGGTATTCAAAAAGGTCGAAAATGAATGTGAAGAACACAAAAGGTCATTGCAATTTTACTTCTAAATGCGGCGACGTCTCTTACGCTACATGCTGTTGCGTCTGCGCGGTACCAGTCGACAGTGGTACGACAGCAAGCGAGTTTTTTCTCGCTATGCTTATATGCTGCGATCCATTTGCGTGTGCGCACATTTTCTTTGCCCTTGTTTTGAGGATGTCTGAAGACATCCCTTCTATTTCTTTGCATACGAGTATTTGCTAATACTTGTGGATGTGTGTATGAAATTCCTCCTTGCCGTCGTTGATCTCAGCGATGCGAGAATAGACGTTAGCTAGCTGTCGAAAAACTTTTAATGCACATAGATATAGATCTATGTATGTATATAAACAAGCATAACTATACATGCATGCCCGTAAAAAAATTTATAAGTTAATTTAAGCTAATTAGCTTAACATTAAACTTTTTTTATTTAATCTAGATTGAACTAGAATTAATTAGAACTATGAGGTTATATTTATTGTAATTTATAATGTATTTTATCTTTCTTGTTTGCCGCTCGCCTTTTGGACTTTGGTGGCTTTATAACTTATACATTTACGATTTCAAATTTTTGGAGAGACTAGTTAAATTATCAAAAGTGGGTTATAATTAAAACCATTATACATTTCCGTTTTGCCTGCTGCGCTGCCACTGGGTGTATGTTGGGTTGGTTGTAGTTTTTGGTAGTGTCGGCATTTGTGGGTGCTGCTGCTATGGTAGTTGCGGTTATGGCAGATTGCTGACGGTTTGAGTACTGGTTGTTGTTGAAGTGCCGAGTGGCTTTAATCAATTTTCAGCCCACAGCCGAGCTGGAATTGCTTCCTAACTTGGTTCATGCGTTCGCTCAGCGAAAGCGAGAACGGCAGTGACTACAAATGTTTCTCTAGCACTTTAGATCTCATCACACGCGTTTACTTTTACGGGTCAAAATAAGTCTTTGGTGCACTTGCGCTTTATGACTGAATTTTTCTATTTAGAATTGGTTACTGTTTTTGATTATAAAATTTCTCCGATGCACTTGCGCAATGCGACTGACTTTTTCTAACTGGAATTGGGTAGTGATCTGCCCAACTAAATTCTTTTTGGATTTCTCCCAGGCGAGAGCTGTCTAGCAACAGACGTAGGTAGCGCCTGCTTAACGCCGGCGCTAAACGGCATCATTGTATGATTTTTTTTACGCGGTTTCTTTACTGGGGTCACTGCACTTTAGCTTTTGTTTGAGTGACGTTCTAATCAGAGCGCTGATTTACTTTTAAGCTCAATGCTCTAAATGTTCGTTCGCCTATGCTGGTATGAAAATAGGAGTGTTTACAAAATGACTTATACTACTATTTCTTTTTATGTCGGTTTTATTAAAAAAAAATATTTTTTTTTCATATGTGACGGAACGTTTCCCAAAAATTATATTGTGTTGTAACATTTACCAGTGGTTAAATAACAACTGAAAAAAATTGAACCAAATCGACCCATCTGTTCTCAAGTAGTATTTTACTGTACCATTTTTATATATTTGGGTTGCAAACAAGGCTGCATCCATACTTATTCGTTAAAAGCTATAAGAATGGTTAATTTCCACAAAAAGCGGTCGGGTGTAGACCATAGTCCGAAAACGTATTTTCATTGATGGCTTGCATGATTGTGTGAGATTTTTTCGCAGGCCCCATTTTTATTTTTTCAAAAACTAACTTTACTATCCTGAAAAAATTTTAAAAATATGAAGAATATAGCAGGTAATTAAATTAAAATAGTATTTACATACATATATATATGCGTATGTATGAATTTGCATGCATATATTTAATGAAACTTAATTTTATTGTCTCCATGCGTGTGTTAATCTTATACGCTATTCTCTGAACTGTACTTCTTAATCGTAATTGTAACCGATTGAATAATTATAGTTAAAACAGATTATTTTTGAGATGTAAATTATCGACTTTTAGTACTGTATTCTGTATTTTACATATGTGATATTATGGGTATCGTCTTATTAATACAATAATACTCATCGTACCTGTTATATTGTTATAATCAAGAATCCAATCCTATGCGATAGGAATACATTTATTATAGTTTAATGTTGTTCGTATGCTTCATGACATTTTGTGTGAGTAGTCGGATAAAAGGACATGCTATACTCGAAGCTTTTGCGCACTTTACTAGCCTGTACAGGCTCGCTTCACGACGATGATCTCATAGAATATATTATACGTCGCTTACTAGTGCTAGTCTCGCCGAACAATCCAACAGCAAGTGCCTATCCATGTATCGGCCTAGGCACTCATCCCGTTTGCTAGAGACCGCCCGCTTAACTTACATTAGCTATCAATTATGCTCTTCATTAACACTATATACGTTTTTTCTCATAGCAAAAATGTTCAATTGTTTATAAAAGCAACATCGAAACCAGAGAAATATATATACGGTGCCTAACTACATAAATAAATCTCTCCACAAAGGATAAAGTTCAAAGACACTAAGGTGGTCCGTATCAGATTGACTTCTCAGATCTGATCGTGTGTATAATATTTTACTAGCGCACATATTTACCACTTCTTACAGATTTTCACTAATGGAGTCCCTCCTTTTGTCTGTTGTCTGAGCGCCTTGCTGACCTTTGCAATCAATAGCGTTCCCACTTGACTTATGCACTATCATTAATATCTCTGCGTACCCCACGTGTTATTTTGTGTGATGAGGGAGAGGTTCTCTTATTTGTGCTTGTATTATCTCACTCACGTTCTGTACCTTCACGCAGGGCACATAATCATATCATGATAAATTATAACATGATTTGTTACGCCCTATATTATTATATTTGTTCCATTATGCCAATATTTTCATCTAGTGTGATGTATGTGCATGTTGAGCGCTTACCCACATCATTAGACATTGTACAACTGTAGTCCACGATCATATGAGCTAGCTCTTAGTTCTACTCAATATAAGCATGACAAGAGATACTTTATACATAGTGATGCCAAATTGATGAATTCGTGCGCGCTCACACACCCAAACAGTTTCACTCACACCCCGTGCTTTCGGACTTTCGCCAGTGCTCAGCATAACCATCAGCCGCCACGTGGCTAGCTTCATTGCGCAATCACATAAACACTGTCCGGCTCCTCTCTCCTCGTCGCGTACGTTCAATGCGCTCCTGCTCCTTCTTCTGTTCACGCTCAGCATTCGCGTGATAATTCATCACCGCCTTGTTCATGCGAGCGAGCTGGGCCTCAGCGACGACGTTGACCGCTGCGTCGGCAGCGACGTTTGTATGGCGCGTCACACGTGCTGATCGTTCTGAAATTTGCACAATCGGTCGAAAGCATGACTAGGACATGACATTGTGATTTATTTCAGATTTCTTTACGACCTAATATCGTTTTTTTCGATTTGCTGGGGAGGGGGGAGGAAATTAAAAAATAAAAATAAAAGCGTAGTGTCCTGGATATAGGAGGACCTACATACCAAATTTGGTTGCTCTAGCTCTTGTTGTTGTTGGTAAATTTTGTATATATACCCAAACCAAATCGCTTTTATTTTATTATTTTTATTTCCTTTCCCTCCCCCGCAAATAGGAAAAAACCATTAAAGGTGTACAATATTTCACGAAAATACTTCACGAAAAAATGTGAAAAGATTCAAAAAACGCTTTCTCATGATCTTGGTGATATCTTAAATTATAAAACGATCGGATTCTAGCTGTTTTCTGTGCATATGACTCACATGGGTATCATGAAGTTGTGCAAATGTGTGTAACAGGGAGAAGGAGGCATGGCAGGCCCCATAAAGTATATGGGTTGACCAGATTGCTAGATAATGAGTTGGGGTGAGCTATAAGATTGTCCGCATCGGTTGCTGTGGTGGTTGATCTGATCACCGATCAGAACTCATCGAATGTCGCTCTAAATTGCATGGTTGCTGACGTTTCAAGGGATGCACGCAGTCTGTTAAGCTGGTTCTTTGAGGCTGTACTCCAAACTTGGATGGCTTAAGTCAAAGTTAGCGTTAAAAGCAGTGCTTTTGTATCCATCTGCAGCCTGTTGGAAGCAAGGAGACAGTCGAGCTTCTTTAGCTTTTCAAGCCACTTAGTCTTTACTGGCGTTATGGGGGCCTCCATATCAGTTTACAGTCTAAGTGGACACCCAGATAAGAGTGCGAAGTAACGCCGTTGATAGTGTTCCCGTTATATTTGAGACCTGAGCAGAATCCGTGTCGCGGGGAAAATGTCATTCATTCGCGACCCTAACACCATTTTTCTTTTCACTCTAAATTATTTATGTTTAACAGGCATAAAAATATTTGTAGATGGCTAAAAAAAATGAAAAACGTAATATCAATGCATAAGATGCGTACTTAGCTTTTACTGTGTTATTGTTGTGTTTTTGTTATCTCTGATATATTTAATTGATGCGTTTACCTAGGATATTATTAGTGATATTCACGATGAAGGAGTGCACATTAAAGTAGGTAAAATTATTTTATTGTTGCTTTTCTGTTTATATAGCAATCGTCGTGCAGATGTGTTTTTATAGAACTCCGGAAAAAAATATAAACCCCACAAGTTTAGAGTGAAGTGAGAGTGTATAATTAGTGTAAAACGCGAAAAGACGCTAAGTGCGATGAAAACGCACTAAATATTTAATTTATTGATTATTAATTAATTAATTCATTAATTAATAATTATAAATAAATAAAATATATCAAAAAATTAAAAAGATGAATCATAACGACATTCGTAAGCAAAGACAGCGCAAGCCAGACGAACGCCGGCTTTCGCTTTAGCGAAACAACGCGTACTTAACAAGTGATCGAGCTCGTTCTTGCTCTCCAGCTCTACCGTCTTAGAGGAGCGAGTGCATTGAGCAAACATCAAACAAGCAAAAGCTGGCATGCAATAGGCCGAGACATGCTCTCACCTATGGTGACTATAGCACAACAGTCTCTCTGACTACCGCAACATCAACTACAACAACTACAACAACGGTATCGCCCGCCCTTTCAAGCCCATCGTTGGCAACACTCGCTCCCTATGTATCATCAACGGCAAGAAAAGCCCCGTATGAATCAACAATCAAAACAAAAGCAACCAAAACCAACTCCTTGACCAACAACGCAAGCGATGCCCCGCTCGTGCAGACTGGAATGGATCGCTACATTCAAATTAAAAGGAAGCTAAGCCCCCTAAATGCCAAGAGGCGAAAAATGACCCGCAGGCAATATGAAAGCGCTTCAGCGAAAAAACTTTAACACCACCAATAGATTAATTCTAGCAGACAACTCAAGATGATCTGCAGCCCGAGAGGCGTTTAAAGAAAGCAAAGCCACCTCGATATATATAACGCGGAGAAAAGTTCCAATTGGCCCTTTGTGCAGCAAAATTAAGGAGCTCATTGGGCAAGAACAACTTCCACATAATTTCCCTTGTACGGGGTAATATTCGTGGCCACAAAAAGTTCAAACGAAGTCAGAAGAAAGCTTTAAAATATCATCCAAGCATCTAAACGACACTAAAATGAATTTTTTACACGTATCAATTAAAAAGCAGTAAGGGCTTACAAGTGGTCTTAAAGGGCATAGAATTAGATGTAACACCTGCAGAAATAACTCAGGCTCTACATGATAAAGGCTTTAACGCCAAAACAGTCTTCAACATCTTAAACAAGGATAAGAAGCCCCAACCGCTCTTCAAGGTGGAGCTGGAGCCAGACAACAATACTCTTAAAAAAAACGAAGTGCAACCTATATACAACTTCAGTTTCTACTGCATCGCAGAATCACTGTAGAAGAACCACATAAACGCAACGGCCCTGTACAATGTATGAATTGTCAAGAATATGCACACACGGTCATACTGCCCACTCCGCCCGGTGTGCGTAGTTTGTGGACAGCTTCACGACTCAGCACACTGCCTAGCAAGCAAAGACGACTCTACTACCAAAAGGTGCAGCAACTGCGGTGGTAATCACACAGCTAACTACAGAGGTTGCCCAATATATAAGGAGTTAAAAAGTCGAATCTCCAGCGAGTCACCACGCCGCGCTCCGCAAATGTACGGCTTACACCATCTAAATCACACCCAGACGTCTTCTTCTCGTCGGCAACCAGATCGTCGCTTGACTCCGGATCCTCAATAAGGAAAAATGTGAAATGCAGGCGCTTTAAAATCAGGATTGGAGCCAACTACGCCAAATACATTGCACCCAAAAGCATCTAACTCTGAGATAAATATGGCAAACCATTATCAGCCTGTGGAACACCAACAAAATAACCTTGAGGCACTGTTCTCTAGCCTGCAACAAAGCATTATGGAGTTCATGTCCTTCATGCGAACAACTATGCAAGATTTAATGCGTAATCAGAATCTGCATAGAATTAGATGTAACACCTGCAGAAACAACACAGGCTCTACATGATAAAGGCTTTAACGCTAAAACAGTCTTCAACATCTTAAGCAAGGATAAGAAGCCTCAACCGCTCTTCAAGGTAGAGCTGGAGCCAGACAACAATACTCTTTAAAAAAACGAAGTGTATATAGATACAAACTTCAGTTTCTACTGCATCGCAGAATCACTGTAGAAGAACCGCATAAACGCAACGGCCCTGTACAATGTATGAATTGTCAAGAATATGGCCACACACGGTCATACTGCACACTCCACACAGCTAACTACTGAGGTTGCCTAGCAAGCAAAGACGACTCTAGTACCAAAAGGTGCAGCAACTGCGGTGGTAATCACACAGCTAACTACAGAGGTTGCCCAATATATAAGGAGTTAAAAAGTCGAATCCACCAGCGAGTCACCACGCCGCGCTCCGCAAATGTACGGCTTACACCATCTAAATCACACCCAGACGTTTTCTTCTCGTCGGCAACCAGATCGTCGCTTGACTCCCGATCCTCAATAAGGAAAAATGTGACATTTGCAGGCGCTTTGAAATCAGGATTGCACCCCACTGCGCCAAATACATTGCACCCAAAAGCACCTAACTCTGAAATAAATATGGCAAACCATTACCAGCCTATTGAACACCAACAAAATAACCTTGAGGCACTGTTCTCTAGCCTGCAAAAAAGCATTAGGGAGTTCATGTCCTTCATGCGGAAAACTATGCATGATTTTAATGCGTAATCAGAATTTCTGATACAAATGTTAGTATCAATTCCCAGTCCAAATAAATCATGGCTTCTTACGTTATATCCACGTGGAATGCTAATGGCGTTTCAACAGAATTAAACTTGAGGTTATCTCAATTCCTGCTCGACAAACACATTGACGTCATGCTATGGTCAGAAACACATCTGACCAACAATTATAACTTCAATTTAAGAGGCTACACACTCTATGCAACAAACCATCCCTGATCAGAAACCGTATCAAGCATCACCGTTACAAGGAGCTCGCAGAAAATTATTTACAAGCCACAACAATAAGAATAAAACGGGATAGTGGTAAACAACTTACTCTAGCCGCAGTATATTGCCCCCCTCGCTTCTCCATAACTGAAGGAGAGTTCATGCAGTTCTTCGACTCACTAGGAGATAATTTCATAGCAGCAGGAGACTACAATGCAAAGCACACACACTGGGGATCGCGCCTTGTGACTCCAAAAGGAAGCAGCACTATAATGTAATTATAAAAGCCAGCAACAAACTCGACCACGTTTCCCCCGGTTCCCCCGGTAGAACAACATACTGGCCAACAGACCCAAATAACTGCTTGACTTAATAGACTTCGCAATTACAAAAATAAACCTCGAAATTTGATCAGTGCCGAAAGTCTCTCGATAAATTGCGTAAACGAAACAAAAAGCAAAACTTGACGTTTACCCTAAACAGGCAACATTGTCCACCGCTCACAGTAAACAATTCCGCACTTCCGCAAGCAAACGAAGACTCACATGGCGTAGGCACCAGAGAACGGCAAGAGTGCACGCACCACGAAAAACACAACGCGTACACCATGGTAGTACTGCCACACACAAGCGAAATTGTGGATCAGACCACAATGTTACTTGTGCGTAGAAAAAATGATTTGAGCAGCATTTTGTGCGCAGGCATTTCTTTCCCGAAGCAAAACACAAGAAAAAGGTCAACATATTTTTTGTATGTTTTCTGCGTGCTTCTGTTTCGCTACCTGCTATCGCTTCGTCGTCGCTTCCAATGCAGACAGAGCGAGACAGCAAGCGATATTGTTTCTTGCTTATGCTTATATGCCAGCCGATCGACCTCGCGCACATTTCTTTTGCGCTTGCTTCGTTGTGGGTAAAAACACAACGGACCTTTCTCGGATCTCTCTGGGTGTTTTGCGCTTTTTTTTTTTTTTGCTGTGTCCGTGTGCGTATTTTTTCCCGAGTTGTCATTGTGCGCGTATGGTCTCGCACTTGATTTTTGTGTGTGCCACCATTGTGCTTAAAAAGTGCCACAATTGCCGTTCTCTGGTAGGCACATCGTAGCCAAGAGAACGCAACTAAAACTAAAAGTTTATAGCCTCCACTGGCTTATCAACGCTCGGTCCTCTCTCAGCCTTGAATATAGGGTCCTGCTCTGTTAGTCTCAATTTAAGAGAAGATTCAATAAAAACAGCAAAGTTAAAAAAAAAAATAAAATGTCACTGAGATCTTGAGTTTGGATCGCATTGAATCGTCGTCAGCTGTAAAACTACCATGTTTTTCGGACACCGTGAACTTTAACATCTGCGCGTTGCAGAGCTTGGGCAGTATTGAGCATGCATACAACCTACTAGTCTTGCGAGCTGTTCTGGGTTGCGTCGGTCAAAGGCGCACGCGAGTTATACATCAGTTACCACTTACACTTACCCCTTCCCCAATACCGGCAACCATAACAAAGAAACTAGGCTTTCAATCTACAGTTCTATAATTAGTTTCTCAAGTGCAGTTTAAGTCTCACATAAATAATAATATATGCAGATAACGTAAACATATTCAAGATTTTACCAAAGTAATATGATATCCACAAACAGCATAAACATGACATCCACAAATAATGTAAAGATAAGCAAGAGTGGACCAACGGAGATTGGTTCTATACTTTCAATATTGTAAAGAAAACTAGATATAAGAATCAACTATGTACAATTGAGTTCAGTTCTAATCCGACACTCAAATCGAGTGGCAAGAGTTCCCAAAAGTGATAATGGTTTAGAAGCTCAAAGTGTAAGCCCAACTTACATAATTCGCGCTGGCTCCAGCTCAAAAGTTGTCGGCAATATGGGGTGGGAACAAATTTAATGCCACTGAGACGCTTACTCTGACTTGTAATTAATATCTTATTAAAATTTCGCGTGCTTTACTTAATCGGACTTGGGCAACGCAAACGGACATATACAACTATTCACAACTCAATCTACCCTGAAAATTGACCATCCGCGGACAACATGACTCCAACAATAATTAGACAATTAATTCATGGGTTTAGATTTCACACTTAAATTTAATAATTTCATTTTTAACAAAAAAAAATATTCTAAAAATATGTTAAACTAAGTGTAAATTTTGTTTTTGGCTTTTATAAAATTTAGTAAAACTTAACATTATTAAGTACGGACAAAAATTTATGAATTTAAAAAGAGAGGCATGTGTTCTGTTGTAAATATTATAAAGGTATGGCTTTGCACACACGCATAGATAGATATTGTATTCGGGATAAGGTATAGGCTTAAGGCCTTAGATTAAGTTATTAATTTTTTTGAATTAACTTACAGCATTTTCTTTGATTTCCTCCTGGCGGTCGTTGAGCTCAGCGATGCGAGGATGGATGTTATCTAGCTGTGGAAAAATTTATAATAATCCTATATCTATATATGGCTATCTATGCATGCTAAAAAGAAAGGAAATTTAATAATTAGCTTAGCCAAAATCAAATAAATTTTTTTTTTTTTTTAATTATTAAGGACTATAATTAATTAGAACTAGGATATTAGAGTTGTTACAGTTTTATTTTTCTTAAAAAAATTTATTAATTTTTTTCTTCTTTGATTATTGGCCGTTTGCCTTATGGAGTTTAATTTTTTTTCTGGTTTTTTATAGCTTATTGGTTACACAGTTTTCGCTTCGGTTGGCGAATAAATTATTTAATTGTTCATTTTGATCTGCCTGCGGCGCTGGTTCGGGGTGAAGGCTGGGTTAGGTGAGTCGGTTATAGTTGTACTTTTGAAATGCTGCACTTGAAGATCTGCGGGCGTTGTTTCTATTGTTGTATGGCTGCTACAGGCCAAGGTCTATAACATTTTTACGGCTTCACTCGCGTTTACTTTAACGAACCGTATATTCTTTAGCGATAGTACTTGAGCGTTGGTGTAAATTATATTTTTTTGTTTTTTATAAAATTTTGAGTAAGTCACTGTTTTACTCTTTTACTAACTCCAATTAAATACTGATCTGTCCACCTAATACGTTCTTACTTTCTTCTAGGCAAGAGCTTTTTCTTTCGCTGGCTCTGCCTAGCAACAGACCAAAGTAACGCCTGCTTAGCGCCAAAGTCAAGCGCATCTTCGAAAAATTTCGCGAGCATTCTTTGTCGGGGTCACTGCACGTGAACCTTTCTCTTAAGTGCAGTTCGTGCGCGAGTGACGGATAGAACGAAGCTCAGCGATGCGCAAGCTTAAAAGCTCATCTCTTTAAAAGCATGAAAGCTTTTATATATTTACATTTCCTTGTATGTATATACCTAATAAATTGGGAGCTGCGCTCGACTCTTGCCTTGGTCTAAAAGAAATTTTTTTTTTTTTCTTCGTGACAGCGCACTACATAAACTTTCCCCCCCACTGAAATCACACTTGGTGGTAATTTCGCACAAGTGGGATGCACGCTGGCACAAGAAGACGGTTTAAGCTACTGTTTGAGATCTTTTGCATGATATTTGCCTACATATCTCCCTTGGGGATCTTCTATCTCATAATAACAATTGCCGACTTTTTTCTCGATTCGGGCTTTAAGAAAGGCTGGTGCTAACTTGGCAGAGTATCCCTTTACAAAATTACTTTGGGAGAAGTTCCGCCTGTATACTTCTTGACCAGCATTAAACGTAACGTCACGCGTGCGCAAATTATAAGATTTTTCATTTCGTATGCGCTGAAGTTGCATACACTCTTTTGCTTTTTTGCGAAGTATGTCAAAAGTGTTTTCGCGTTCAAATTGAACGTTGCGATCCTCCAGCATATTGACGTCTCTTAGCAACCTATAAGTTGCAGCATTGGTGACCATATGCTGGCCGAAAGCTAATCGATAAGGACTGGTATTAATTGCTGAATGCACTTTTGAGCGCATGGCGCAGCAAATACTGCTTAAAAGCACATCCCAGTTTTTTTGGTCGGGATCTACATATGCTTTTATAGCAGATAGGACTGATCGGTTGACCCGCTCTGAAGCATTTGCTTGAGGGGAATATAACGCCGTATACGCATGTTTAACATTGTATTTGTCCAGCATTATATTGAATGCAACTGACTTAAACTGGACACCGTTGTCGGAAACAACACTTTCTTGTACACCAAAACAATGAAATAAGTTCTGCTCTAGATATTTGGTTATGGCGTCGGCTGTAAATTGTTTTACCTGTTTTAAAAAAAAGGAACTTGGTAAGGTGATCCATTACCACAAAAATACCTATGTGTCCTGAACGGCTACGCGGATATGGGCCTAAGAAGTCGACATACAGTCGTTGAAAAAAGCGTAACGACTGTCCAGTGTTACCCATAGCTGGCTTTAATGGCCTATTTGTCACGCGTGATAAGGCATCAGGCACTATATTTTCTGTGCCTTTTCTGTGTTCGAAGTCATAGGCGAAACTTTGAAGTTTAAGTGCCCACCTAGCCAAGCGACTACTCGAATCGGTCTGTTTCATTAGCCACTTGAGCGAGGCATGGTCAGTAATTATAGTAAATTTCTGACCTTCAATGTTTGCTCTAAATTTTTTCACGGCTAAAACTGCTGCCAAGCACTCTTTTTGTTATATTTTTGTTAACAATTATTGAGTTTACGAGACATAAATGCAATGGGTATGTCCTCATTGGCAGAGTCTTTTTGCATGAGGACGGCACCTACTCTTGCTTGACTTGCATCGCAATGCAAATAAAATGGCTCAGCAAAATTCGAGCTATGTAGCAAAGGCGCCGAGCACATTTGCTTTTTTAGCTCCTCAAAAGCAGCTTGAGCTTCAAGTGTCCATACAAAGTACCGCTTTTGCCTAAGAGTATCTGAAATAGGTGAAGCTATTGCAGCATAATTTTTAATGAATTTATGGTACCACCCCGTCATTCCTAGAAATCGCCTAACTTGCTTTAGGGATCGTGGGACTGGGAAATCTTTAACTGCTGCGATCTTCTCTGGATCCGTGCTTATTGTTCCATTGCCAATAACGTGGCCTAGGTAATGTACTTCCTTCCTACAAAATTTACTCTTTTCTACGTTTATGGTCAATTTAGCGCGTTCCAACTGCGCTGCTATTTTCTGAAGTACTGTCAGATGCCTTTCAAAAGTATCTGACACGATAAGTAAGTCATCAAGATATATAAAGACTTCCGTACGCAAGTCTGCTGGCACTATTTTGTCCATTAGTCTAGACATTGTATGGGGCGAGTTCGTTAGGCCAAAGGGCATCACGTTAAACTCGTATAAAGGCCGGCCAGGTACAGCAAACGCTGTCTTATCGCATGACTTTTCGTCCAAAGGCACTTGCCAAAAAGCGTCTTTAAGGTCGAGACTTGTAATATACTCCGCCTTTGACAAACGACATAATATGCCATCTATGATAGGCATGGGAATGCGTCTTTAATAGTTACATAGCACATTCTAACTATACCTGGCTTTCAAAATATTACTACCGGAGATGACCATGAACTGTTTGATTCCTTTATTACTCCTTATATGTTACATATGTATATTTGCTTATGTATATTTATGTATAGGAGTAGCGGCGATTACGTCGCTACGAGGGAGAGGGTATTATGCTTACATAGTAACAGGCCAGCGCGCGATGTATGTAAACATGCCGACCCAGCACTTTGGCTGCGCGTGTTACTCAAGTTACATTTGCACTTAAAATATGTTTAGGGCATTGGTTATTAATGCATAACACTGTGTACAGTGTGCATTCAATATGTGAGCATACTACATCTCCCTCCTTTTGAAAAATAACGTAATATTATGAAGTTATTTTAATTTTTATTATCTATTTAAATATTTTTTTTTAGTTTTATTTTTTTTTTTTTGTTTGTTAATAATGATAAAAAAAAATGAAATGATCAAAAGTGTTTATATATATATCTATATATTTATTTATGCATGGCCATACTAGGTGTCATTAAGAAATAAAAAGTTTTAGTCTATCTTTATGAACTATCTGTTTTTTGTGTTTCTCATTAACTATTACAACATTATTTCTATCTCCTATTTCCGTTACTTTATACGGACCAGTATATTTATAGTCTAGCTTATGACCTGTTTCATTTCTTAATAATACTTTATCTCCTACTGATATATCTATATTGTTTACTTTCTGATCATAAAGTATTTTATTTTTATTCTTATGCTT
Organism: Drosophila busckii; assembly: GCF_011750605.1. Taxonomy (NCBI): domain Eukaryota; kingdom Metazoa; phylum Arthropoda; class Insecta; order Diptera; family Drosophilidae; genus Drosophila; species Drosophila busckii. The sequence goes on from NC_046605.1 coordinate 23,384,281, forward strand.
TTCTATCAGTATCCTAGCCCTTTTATATGCTACTTCTAATCTATATTTACTTTCTTTAGCATAATCGTCTATATTATATATTGCTTCTATGCTATCTATGCTATTAAATTGTTCTGGCAAATTACTTGTTTTACCAAATACTAATTCATATGGACAATAATTATGTGCCATTGAGGGGGTCGTGTTGAAACAAAAGACGAAATATTGTAGCCATACGTCCCAATCAGTTTTATCAACCGATATGTAAGATCGTATGTATTCGTTAAAAGTTCTATGACTTCTTTCTATTGTTCCAACTGTTTGGTGGTGGTGTGCTGTAGATGTAATATTTTTAATATTTAAATATTTGCACAATTTGTCTATAATTGAATTTTTATATTCTGTTCCCATGTCCGTAATGAACGTCTTCATTGGACCGTACTTCAGAATGAAAGATTCAAATATTGCTTTAGCGACAGTATTAGCGTTCTTATTTGGAACAGGTATGGCAACTAAATACTTAGTTAAGTCACATATTAAGGTGACTGCATACTCATTGCCATTTTCTGATTTTGGTAGTGGACCAATAGTGTCCACTACCACTTTGTCGAAAGCATTTATGGGTGTGTCTGTTATTGTTAGTGGGGTCTTACTATGTTTGGTTATTTTGGCTTCTGGCAATTTTGACATTTTCGTATATACTCAGTGGTATCACGTGTCATATTCTTCCAAAAATAATGTCTTTTTATTTTTGCTAAAGTTTTCGATATTCCAGTATGACCTCCTTGTATGGGATCGTTATGGAAATTAGACAGAATGGCTTCTTTATCTTTTTGTTTATCTATAATGGTCACCGGGTTGAGTAGCGCTACTCTTAATTTTTTCAATATTTTGTTGCTCATTAATTTGAAATTATCTATCGAAATATATTCGAAGATATTTTCTTACGGTGCCACTTTGATTTGGTTGATTTTATATATATCGGCTTGCAGTTCAAGCCTTTGGAAAAATAGACCTAAGTCTAGGATTCCATTGGTATATAAATCACCAATATCGTATCTTGCAGTAATTTTTCTGCCATGTTTAAATAAACATAACGTATCTTTGCAATGTAACTATTTTACGTACGTCGTCATTTTTTATGACTTCATATACTTTGGGCATAGAAGCTGTATTTAAAGATTGAGTGGGCAATTCTTTTTCTTTATTTTCCGCGCGGATTTTCTGTCTATTCTGATATCTTGTTGTTACTTTATTGATTTTGCCAGTTATATTTTGGAGATCTTTGATGGTTATTCTTGATAACGCATCAGCTACATAGTTATCTTTTCCCTTTAAGTATTCCACTGAGAAATCATACTCTTCAAATTCAAGCCTCATACGTGTCAGTTTAGAACTGGGATTGATCATTGAGAAAAGGTATATTAATGGTCTGTGGTCTGTTTTTATTGTGAAATGTTTTCCATATATATATGGTCTAAAATGTAATATTGCCCAGTGTATTGCAGCTAATTCCTGCTCGGGAGTACACTTATTACTTTCTCCTTTAGTGAAACTTCTAGATGCATAACCACTGGGAAGTTGGAGTCCATCATGGTTTTGAGTTAAAACCGCTCCACATGCTTGTTTGCTCGCATCGGTAATTATACAGAATTCCTTATTAAAGTCGGGGTATTGCAACAATGTTGGTTCCATTAGTTTGTTTTTTAAATATTGAAATGCATCTTGGCATTCGACTGTCCATTCGAAGGGAACATTCTTTTTACATAATCTTGTTATGTGCCGGGAATATTCGGCGAAGTTTTTAATAAATCGCCTATAATAATTGCAAAAGGCTATAAAACGTCTAGCGCTATCCGCATTGTGCGGCACTGGGTAGTTCCTGATGACGTCGTATTTCTTATCATCTGGAAGTATTCCTTTATCTGTGCATTTATGACCAAGAAAAGTCACCTCATGCATAAAAAAGGAACATTTTTCTGGATGTAACTTTAGATTGTACTCTCTGCATTTCTCAAAAACCTCTGTTAAGTTTTTAAGCATATGCTTTTCGGAGCAACCTATAACTATTAAGTCATCCATATAAAGGAATGCTTGTGAAGGTTCTAATCCAGAGAATGCAATAGTCATCATTCTCTGAAATGAATTATGCGCTATTTTTAAACCGAAAGGTAATCGTGTGAAACGATACGAGCCATTGCTCGTTGAAAATGACGCTATATTCCGTGAACTTTTTTCAAGTTCAATTTGGTGAAATCCTGACATAAGGTCAAGACACGAAAAATATTTTGCTCGCCCTAGTTGATTCAGAATGTCATCAATTCTAGGGAGCGGGAGTTTATCGGTCAATAATTTTTTGTTTATTTGACGATAGTCAATCACTAATCGCCATTTCTTTGGACCTGAAGGAGAAGATGATTTTTTGGGGACAAGTAATAATGGGCTATTATATTCAGACACAGAAGGTTCGACTATTCCGTCGGTGATCAATTTTCCGACTTGTTTCCTTATCTCGTTCACCTGACTGTGTGGGCTTCTATAATTTTTGACGTATACTGGTTCGTCATCTTTTAATCTCAATCTCTGCTTGTAGAAATTATTTGTGCTTATTGGTTCTGTCTCCAGCCCGAATATATCATTGTACTTGGCGCATAAACTTGAGAGCTGTGACTTGAATTGTGAAGGAAAGTTCTTTGATAGTTGAGATAATACAGACTTTACTCTATTTCCGTCATCAGTTTTGACTACTTCGTAGTTCAAAAGTGATTCATATGCCAAGTTCCTTGTACTGACTACCTGATTTTTATTTGTAGTATTAAGTCCTCTTATGAATGCATTTTTTGTTTTTGCTATGGTACTAGCTATGTAAATACCATGTTTAATTTCTTGGTTTGGAATCAATACACTGTCTTCTTGGGAATTTAAATGAATTTTTCTAATAACTTGGGATCTTGCTGGCAGAAGTATTGAATTGTTGCCAGAACTGTATGTTATTGGCACATAAATTGGAAATTTAAGATTATCGGGTCTGATTATAAGCCTCAGATGGCTTGAAGTCTAATTGACAGTTGTATTTCTTTATGAAGTCGATTCCTAATATGCCATCGCATGGGATAGCGAAATGTAAATCCACGATATGAAAGTCGTGTGGGATTATATAATTAGTTGTCTGTATCTCAATAGAGGTTAATCCTTTTGATTTGGTAACCTCCTGACTTATTCCTTTTATATCTATTATGTAGTTAGTACTTATGTCATGATAGACATCAGAATTTTCTTTAATTATTGAAATGTCTGCACCCGTGTCCACTAGAAATACCAATTCTTTTCCCGTGGACACGTTAGTAAAAGTGACAAATTTACTCTGACTGAGATTAATTCCATGAACCATTATATTTTCTACTGATGTGTACTTAAAGGGTCTTGAGAGTTTTCCGATATATTTTGGGCTACTCTCACATTGTTATTTTGGTTTCCTCTATTGCCGTTTCCACGGCCTCTATAGCTCCCTCTATATTGGCCTCTATTTTTGTTATTTCCCCTATTATTATTATTATAATTGTTGTAGTTATTGTAATTGTTATTATGACCACTGGAGTTGCCTCTGAAACTTCCGCGGCCGCTGTTTCCACCACGGAAACTGCTATGGACCCATTCCGCGTCAACTGGACGTCACCGGCCTGGTACGTTGACGCTCCCTCGTATGCGTAATTGGCGTAGGTGCCCCTCACGCTTGTTGTTTCTTCTGAGTCTTCTGGGTCTTCTGTTTTTGTGGTTCTGCAAGTGTACTTGCAATGTACACTCTCCAATGGTCCAGGGCAATCTCCTGGGCAGGCGTCTGGCCTCTTTGGCAATGGTTTGGGGATGTTTAGATTTGTATTACTTTTTGTATTAACTGATTTTATAGCTGAGTGAGCTTTCGTGATAGGTTGTTTAATGGCTAAGAGACTTGCTTTTAAGTAGTCAAGCTCTAACTGCAACTTTTGTGCAGTTTGCCATGCGGGAGGCGGCGTTGCGGTAAATAATAGCCACTTTATGTGCGCTATTCTCTTATTTACTTTTGTTTTAACGCCTCCGCGCTTACCTATATCACTCAAAACTCTACTCACTTAGACTATTTCCGTTTGTAATTTCCATGCCATGTAACATTATTTGCTGCTTCTTGTTGTTGTTGTTGTTGTTGTTGCTTCTTGTTGTTGTTGTAGCTGCTTCTGTTGTTGGTGGCCCACTTGGAAATCGTCTTTGATCACTGTCACGGTCGCCATGTAGGATAGTCCATAAAAAGATTAATTAGTTATTTTGTTGTTGAACACGTTGTGTTCATAATGTACTCTTTATTCGAATGATCATGACTTACTTCTAAAAATGTGCATATACCTAAGGCTGCGCAACTGCGCTGTCGGCGACGCCAGCAGCGGAGCAGCCTTTGTTACATATTTATATTTGCTTATGTATATTTATGTATAGGAGTAGCGGCGATTACGTCGCTACGAGGGAGAGGGTATTATGCTTACATAGGTAACAGGCCAGTCGCGCATGTATGTATACATGCCGACCCAGCACTTTGGCTGCGCGTGTTACTCAAGTTACATTTGCACTTGAAATATGTTTAGAGCATTGGTTATGAATGCATAACACTGTGTACAGTGTGCATTCAATATGTGGGCATACTACACCGGGTAATGTCGCTGCTTAATCGGTTTTGCATCTGCCACATCAATTGTGTGCGCGATTAAATCTGTTCTGCCTAAGCCTTTTTTTGCAAATGATGGAAATAATTCCATAGTTTTGGCCAGAAATTGTTTTTGCGCAGGAGTAAGAGGCCTCAATGTACTGTCTTCTATGGCCGAAATATTTTGTTGAACCGTTAATGAATGCATTGGTAGTAAGTCAAAGCTAGACCAAAAATCAATACCTAAGTATAAATCTTCAGCTAAACTAGGGACAAGATAGAAATTAATGTTTTTAGTTTCCTCTTTATACGTCACTGGTGTGTTAATTCGGCCTATAATGCGCTGCGATTTGCCATCAGCAGTTCGCACAGCCGTGGTTATTGGCTTTATCTCCATATTGGATTTTACCCATTCCGCTGCAATTTGTTTTAAACTTGCTGTTTTTTTATTGATCTTCTCTTAAATTGAGACTAACCAATAATTATACAAATCTTATAACTAAACATTATCTAACAGTTTCTCTAAACTGTTTTAGGGGATTGCACGTTCCTAGATTCTATCGCGGGTTGTTAGGTCGTACGACGCAGTCCGGAGCGGCTGCACAGCCTTGTTAGCCTTCGCTCTAGGGGATTAGGATGTGAAGAAAGCTTGCTGTAGTATTTTCTTTGTTGTCAGCTTTACATCTCTGACTGTTGATATTTAATCTTTCTGTATGTTTTCGTTTCGAACGTACCACAATGCCCCGGTAATAGTTCGAAGGATTTTTGACTGGACTCTCTGGACAATATCAATGTTGGCTATTGCAGCGTTCCCCCATAGTGGGGAGCCATAGGTCCAGATGGGTTTAAAGTACGGACTTGTAAAGCAGGACCTTATATTATATATGAGCCAGTGGAGGCTATTGACTTTTAGTTTTAGTTGCGTTCTCTTGGGTTCGATGTGCCTTCGCCATGTGAGTCTTCTGTCGAGGTGTACTCCAAAAACGTCACATCGTTTGCTTGCGGGAGTGCGGAATTGTTAAGTGTGGAGCGATGGACAATTTTGCCTGTTTAGGGTAAACGTACCATGTTTGCTTTTTTGTTAGTTTACTTTTATTCGCCAGTCAGAGAGCCATATTTCTCCACTTCGACCATATGAAGAGCCAGTTGCGCTGCTGCTTGCATAGGGCACCTTGAACGGCTGAGAATAGCTGTATCGTCAGCAAAGGTGGATGTTGTAAGTTGTCTAGTTGGAATATTTGCTGTGTAAAGGACATATAGTGTTGGTCCAAGTACGCTGCCTTGTGGGACTCCAGCTCTGAACGCATAGTCAGACATAGCATCTCACAGCAAATTACCTGTCATATAGATACGACTCTAATAATTGCATCTCACTGCAAATTTCCTGTTATATAGATACGACTCTAAATAATTTGAGTTATTATTAGAACGTTGTTCTGATCTTATGCGTAGTCCTTCTAGCCAGACTCTGTCGAATGCTTGGGATATATTTAAGAATATTGCAGTGCAATATTCTCGTTTTCGAAATGCGCTTCTATTCAGATTGTTTATGCGATTAACCTGCTCGATAGTGCCGTGTTTTTCACGAAACCCAAATTAATGTGATGGAAATTTGTTATGGATTCTTAGATATGGTTTATCCGAGTCAGCAAGCATTTTCAAAGAGTTTTGATAGACATGATAGTTAGCTTATGAGAGTTGCGCGAGGGTGCAAACTGCACAATACGGGAGCTCAATAATCATTTTTGCCGTTATTTGGTCGAAGCCTGGTGATTTTTTTCGGGTTCAACTGATTTGTGATGATGTGTGCGATTTCGTTTGGGGTTTTGGCTTTGTTGAAGCTGGAGAGTCACTTGTTAATGGGTTGATATTGTGAATGAATTTTGTGCAGGTTGGCTGAACAAACATTTTTCAAGGTGTCCTGCAAAAGTTTTGGGATCTGTTTTCATCACTGCGGGCCCAGCCGCCTAGTTGGTTTTTTATAGGGCATTACAGTTTCTGTTGGTGGGCATAGAGTTGGGATGAGCTTTCCACAGTGAGTTTTCGTAGAAGAGGATGATAGGTTGCTGAATGTGCCGATGTTGGATAATTTTGCTTCTTGTGTTTAACGCTTTGTAAGCTGCGGGTGGCGTCTTTAGCCTTTGAACGTCCATTAGGCGGACCTGTGAGACTGCCATTCTGTCTAAGGCAATACCGCTTTTCTTAGAACGAGTTTGCCTCGATTGCTGATTTGTCTTCTTTGAGGTAAGGCGTTTGTGCGATTTTTGAGGAGTTGCAATGCGGGCTGCGGTGACAAAATACGGTTTCTGATCAGGATACCAGTCCCACCGTGTGCCTTGCCATCGGATGGTTTGTTGCATAGAATGTGTCGCCTCTTAAATTGAAGTTATATTTGTTCGTCAGATGTGCTTCTGACAATAGCATGATGTCAAGTGTTTGTCGAGCAGGAATTGAGATAACTCAAGTTTATGCCATTGAGGCTTTGATTATTTGGACTGATGTGATACTAACATTTGTATCAATAGATTCTGATTATGCATGAAATCTTGCATAGTTGTCCGCATGAAGAACATGAACCATAATTGCTTTGTTGGCAGGCTAGAGAACAGTGCCTCAAGGTTATTTTGTTGGTGTTCAATAGGCTGGTAATGGTTTGCCATATTTATCTCAGAGTTAGGTGCTTTTGGGTGCAATGTATTTAGCGCAGTGGGGTGCAATCCTGATTTCAAAGCGCCTGCTAATGTCACATTTTTCCTTATTGAGGATCCGGAGTCAAGCGACGATCTGGTTGCCGACGAAAAGAAGACGTCTGGGTGCGATTTAGATAGTGTGAGCCGTACATTTGCGGAGCGCGGCGTGGTGACTAGCTGGTGGATTCGACTTTTAAACTCCTTATAGATTGGGCAACCTCAGTAGTTAGCTGTGTGGAGTGTGCAGTATGACCGTGTGTGGCCATATTCTTGACAATTCAATACAGGGCCACAGGGCGTTGCGTTTATGTGGTTCTGCTACAGTGATTCTGCGATGCAGTAGAAACTGAAGTTTGTATATTAGGGTTGCACTTCGTTTTTTTTTAAAAGAAGTATTGTTGTCTGGCTCCAGCTCATCTTGAAGAGCGGTTGGTTCTTATGTCTTTGTAAGATGGTTGAAGACTTGATTTGGCGTTAAAGCCCCTTTATCCATTGTAGGGCTGAGGTTTATTTTCTGCAGGTGTTAATCATGATTTCTATGCCCTTAAGACCACTTGTAAGCCCTTTACTGCTTTTTAATTGATACATGTAAAAATTCATTTTAGTGTCGTTTAGATGCTTGGGTAATATTCTAAAGCTTTCTTTCTGACTTCGTTTGAACTTTTGTTTCACGGAATTTTACCCCGTACAAGGGAAATTATGTGGGAAGTTGTCTTGTCAAGAGCTCTATAATTTTGCTCACAAGGGCATTGGAACTTTTCTTCCGTATATATATCGGAGGTGGTTTTGGCTTCTTTTTAACGCCTTCTTTGGGCTAGCAGATCATCTGAGTTGTCTGCTAGAATTTGAATCTATTTAGTGGTTGTTTTTTCGCTTGAAGCTGATCTTCATTATTGCTGCGGGTCATTTTCTCTCTTGGCATTAGGGGGGCTTCACTTCCGTTTAATTTGAATGTGTAGCGATCCATTCCAGTCTGCACGAGCGGGGCATCGCTTGGCGTTGTTGGTCATAGGAGTTGGTTTTTGGTTGCTTTTTTGATTGTTGATTCATACGGGGCTTTTCTTGCCGCCGATGACACAGGGAGCGAGTGTTGCCAACGATGGGCTTGAGCGGGCGGCCGATATCCGTTGCGGTGGCTTGTTGTAGTTGATGTTGCGGTAGTCAGAGAGACTGTTGTGCTGGTCACCGTAGGTGAGAGCATGTCGCTCGGCCTATTGCATGCCAGCAGTGCTCTAAGACGGTAGTGCTGCATCAGCAGTATTTTGAGTTGGCTTAGCCACGAAATAGAAGTACGCGTTGTTTCGCTGAAGCGAAAGCCGGCGTTCGTTTTGCTCGCGCTGTCTTTGCTTACGATTCATCTTTTTAGTTTTTTGATATATTTTATTTATTTATAATTATTAATTAATTAATCAATTAATTAATAATCAATAAATTAAATTAAATATTTAGTGCGTTTTCATCGCACTTAGCGTCTTTTTGCGTTTTACACTAGTTATACACTCTCACTGCACTCTAAACGTCTGCATGCGACGGCGATTGCATTGCTCTTGCCGACTGGCGGATTCTCGGTTCGTCTCCCAGTGAAGTCAGGTGTAGATATGCTTAGGGATTTCGATGTGGAAGCATATAGCCGTTTAATCACATCTCGTTTGTCCAGGAACTAACAACAGGCTTGGAACGGCGCTATGCTGACATCTTGTCTAAAGGTGCATCTTTATCGACGCATGGTCCCGAATTCTTGGTGAAAGAGCTATGCGCATGGCCTTCATCATGTTTACCACCCCACCGCTTCCATATCTTCGCCAAAAAGCTCTTGTTACTGTGACTAAATGTGTTGAACTCAGTCAAAGATGCAAATTTGTGAACTCCTTGAAAACCTTAGCTGTTTCTTTGGCTACATGCACAATTTTAGAAATCGTATCAGACAGCCCAATCTTACAGTGGATTGCATTGGCAAGGGCACTTAATTACTCTTGCGTTGCATTTAAATGGCTTAACTGAACGATGAATACAAAGTTGTTCAAACTGGAAAGAAGATTAAAGCATCTATCTTTGGAATTCTTCTGGTCATAGCAGAGACCATCATGGCACAACTTTCCCGGGATCATGTTACTGGATCGCATCCTTTCGCAGCCACTGGAGTGGACTATTGTGGATCCTTTTATCATAAGAGCGAAGCTGGAAACGAGAGTCCAGTAAAATTCTACATTTCCAACTTCATCTGCTTCGCTGCAAAGTCAGTTCATGTTGAACTTATTCCTGACTTAACAACTGCAGCATTTCTCAATGCTCTTAGGCGATTCATCCTAACCTGCTTGCATATGGTCGAACATTGCTTCGTGGGAGCCAAGAATGAATTAGCTGAACTCAAACGGCTTTTCCAGATGACATCGAATGGAAATGCAGTGAAGACAGCGAAATATCATTTCTACAAGCAGTTGGACCTTAAATTTATTCTCTTGATGATCTCTTGATGGCACTCGTCGTCGAGCTCATTTCTCGCTCTTATGGCATTTCTCGTGTTGCCATGATCGTCAACTGGCATCATCCGACGAACAGTGCATAGACTTATGTGTGCTTCCGAAGCAGGATGTTGTTGAAAGCCCGTGTTTTCCAACAAGGGGAGAAAGTTTGATTTCGCCGCTAGCTTAACCAAAAGCTTAAGGTCAAAATAGAATTCAATTTAGTATAGAGAAGCTCTGAATAGGAGTAAATTTAGAATAAGAGAAAGTACCGTAACGCAACCACCTATAACTGTTCTTAATTCGTTTATGCTTTGCATTATTTTCTCACTTTTAATTGTATCAGATTAGATTATTTAATGCATGCGCTTGGCCTGTTGCTAAGTGCAAAAATTAGTCTTGTTAAGTTCATTGGTTCGCTGTATCTAGTTGTTCATCAAAGGCACAGACTAATTCAAGTCTGTTCGCTGTCCTATTTGTCTAATTCGAGATAAATATTGAGAATAGCTTAGAGTTTTTTGTACTGCCAAATTGTTATATAATTGTGCAATTGTTAATTAGTGAATAATAATAATAAATTCGGTCAACAAGGTAAATATAAACTAAAACTTTGAACAGTTTTTAATATCGTAAAAACAACATAGCTAAAGAAAAAACTTATCAGCTAACTTTTGTAATTATCCATTTTTCTGCTTTGTTAATACACATAGTACATACTTTTATTCTAAATAAATACACATGATTCAATAAACACAAATATACAGTTTAATTGTTAGTAGAGCCCATTTTTTTCTCTAGCGAAGACAAGTGAGCACAGTATTTGTTGACTTTGGCAGCTGAACTCGCTTGCATGATTAAATAGAGCAGCAAAAAATGGCCTCGATTTTATGTCATCGTACTTAATGACGATCTTATTAAAGTCAATCTTAATCAATTCTTCGCGGCCTTTTCTAATGCTCGAAAATTGGTCCCGATATCGGTGTAAAATTCCACTGCTGTTCCGTATACAGAAGCTCGTATCTAGACTGTGAGCGATTTCTATGTGCACTCCTCTTAATGTGAGGCATGTGAAGAGTGCTCCCTGTGTCGCCCTTCTCCTTGTGTTGCGTATTATATACCGTATAATACGTTCCCTTGATGTCGTTAATCGTTGTTTCGTGATCCCAAGTTTTGCTGTCTCTCATAGAGCTTCATCGCGGCAGCATGATCGCATTATCTTTACTATTGATAGAGTCCAGCCTTCCGTGAATGCCCAGAGCTCCGTCCGAATTGATAAAAGTACGTAAAGACTGCTTCGCACAAAAAGCGCTACGCCACTGACTCGATTTTATTGGAGTATACTGAGACTTGCGCTTTTTGGTATAGAACAGTTTTCGGTGTTTGTACCAATTTCGTAGTCCCGATTTTAGGTTTGACTTTGCATTGGACTTTACCTTGCAAGCGATCCAAATATTATACAATAAAAATGTCACGATCTCAGAGGTCGTGAGTTGTTTAGAGTACCCTTTTTGTAGCAGGTTTTGAATCTGGATTTCAATCTTGTCATACAATTTAGGTTACTTGGCGATTTATACTTTAGGCAGCTGAGTAGCTTTTTGTCTTCATTGCTCCATAAGAGTCCAACTTCAAATCGGTCGTCCACCTTGACGCAAGTCTTTTTGACAATCTTTATAGCTCTTTGAACGTCACAAGATTGTAGTTTGTGTGCCTTGATTGGGTCCAAGCTAAGACTCTCTTTTACAGCGTCATGTAGCTTCTGCCACCAACACTCTTCCCGTATTTGTTACCTTGCGCACTCCATCGAAGCAAACATTTCGACGCGATTGGGTCGTTTTGCTGTCCCTCGCGTATCTTACGTGGAACGGAAGTCTTCCAGTTATCTAAACCGTTGAGTATAGTTGATAATGTATCGTGATACAATGGTAAAAGGCAACTTCTTTAGATTTGGATATGGATTTCCAAGTTCCCTGGGGTTGATGTTTTGCATTGCTTTAATAGAGACAAATTTCGAACGGTGTGAACCAGAGAGCGGCAATAGTGCACTCACTCTTAAAAACACTGTGCGTACAACCCAGTACTACTGATACATATAAGCAATACAGGCCCATTGCGCACATGAAATATTTTATGTGTCGCGAACATAGTGCACAAGAAAAAGGTTTGAAAAAGTGTTTCAAGTGTTTCTACCTGTCTTCGCGGCGGCGTGCAGTCAGTGCTGACAAACTGCAAAGGCTAAACACAAAGTAGTGACTGTGAATAATCTTGGTAATAATAAATATTCAATTTCATATTACATCACGTTCACATGAAGTCACGTTCACATTAGATCACATGCATATATGTCAGCACTCTTGCAAACAAGCGAAATTATTTCACGCAAAGGGTTAGTCCAGTCAAACGTAGTTTCCTTTGCCTTGTCTTCTGCAAGTGGGTAAATTGAGGCATAAAATTTTTTTGTGTCCGAGTCAGTTCTTGCACTTCTTTTTCTACAGTGCAACCCTTGTGCGTCAAAATTGCCACTTTTGCCGTTCTCTGGTGTGAACATTGTTTGTTGCTGTTCAGTGCTGATGTTTGTTTGCATTGACGCACGCACGTATGATCTCTCTTCGCGTGTCGTTTCGCTAGTCCACTGTAAGCATAATGCCCAGCATTTGAATGTTGCTTCATCGATCAGAGCTAAATACCGTATGTTGCTTTAGGCGGTCCTTGCTTTGTTGAGAAGCGCCTGACCACTCTGTGTTTAAAATTTCTTGTTTTTCGGATTTATGCTTGCAGGTGCGACTTTCATATATGTTCATTCTGAGCTTGTACTGCGTCGGTAGCTTGTCTATCAACTCTTTTGCCAGCATAGGATTGTCCAAGTGAGCATCAAGCATCTGAGCATGCAAATATTTCGGACCGTTGATGCAAATTCAATAAGGGCTGTAGCTTGCGAGTCTTATCCAGCAGTCTATCCAATATATGCTCAGGTCTGCCGAAAAACATATTAAGTGTACTTATCACCTCTAGGTCCATGCTACGTTTAGCAGCTTGTCCTCACGGACCTTGCCTTTTAAACATTTTTATTGACGCAGCATATTTTCTTTATCGGAGAACCCTGCCAGTGCAGTACTGTGGTTAAAGGTGCTACTGAATATCGGGCATTCCTCTGGATCGCCATTGAATATTGGCAGATATTTTGGGATAGCATTTCTTGCAGCTACCTGGGACCTAAAAATGCTATTCGTGGCTGTATCGTTGAGCAATGCTAACTCTGCGAAATTCAGCTGTGCAAATAATTGGAACTTCTGCTCAATATATTTTTCCTCAGCTACTCTCTTTTCTTAAAGCATGGCGAGCATTAGCTGCTCCTGCGCCATCGTAAAATAATTGGGTGTCTCATAAGTCATCTGGGGTGCTTGTACTAAGTGCGGGTCGATGTATTCACCTTCTCGATAGAGCCACTCTGTATCCGATCCTTCACGATGGAACAACTGACTTATTCGGCTTGGTCTGAGAGTGTTTTTGTTGATGTTTTTCAATAATCGAACTGTACCCATTTTTTGTTTGTATTTTTGCCTTCTGCTTATTTTTTGCAAACACTGTACTGTGTCATATTGGCGATTTAAGACGTTTCTCATAAAAGTCGACAAAATTTCGACATCGTCTCACTTATTATACACGATTGCGTATTGGAGACTCAGCGAGAAAATACTTGTGTGTTTTTGACGACCCTGCTTTTTCCAAGTATTCGATGAAGTTGTTTTTTATTGTTAAAACACGAAGTTTTTAAAATTAGACTATATACTAAATTTATGTTTATTAATATAAAACTGAATAATAATATTACGTAGCGCGCTTTAAAAACATTGTTTAAGTATGTTCATTGTCCTATTAATTCAAAATTCATGTATGTATGTACATAGCTTAAAATTTAAACTTTATTTTTGAGAAACGAGAACTAAATAACAGTGGAACAAAACTCCAATATATGCGGATAACACAGGAACCAGGATCTATGTTTAAATAGATTTATAACATTTTTTTATCAAGAAATCAAAACTCTTTTTAAAAACTCATAGTCTACAATAACTTTATTCAAACATATTATTCAAAGCAACATGTGAAAGCAGGCACAAACTAATTATATTTTATCATTATAATGATTGTATTAACTGTTAACTAGGAAACTAATAAATTATTAAATTATACACGCATAAAGCATCTCACACACCAGAGCAAATAAATCGCAGCGGCAGCGGCGCGAATAAACCGCGTGATATTTTCCGCGCCAAATTCGCAAGTGTGTTCACACCACCGCGAATTTATTTGCTGTTTTTTCATTCGCAAAAATGTCTTCGTCGGATGAAGAAGTTATTTTGTTAACGTTGTTATTAGAAGAAGAAAATGAGAAAAATGCGTGAGTATTAAATAGTTAATTTTTTGTGATTGTTTATTGTAACATTATATTATTAAATTATATTATTATAATATATTGTATTAAAAGCCAAAATATAGTAATTTAACATGTAAACAAGGCAAAAATTCAACACATGCATCACATGTGCCGTCATAAGCGCAGAATATGAGCAAATTTCTGCGCAATGTAATTTTATCGTTCTTGGCGGCAAGCGGAAAAAACGCTGCATGCGCGGTTGTGAAAAAAACGCTGCACGTTCGCCGTCGAAACGAATTCGCTCCGCTTTGGTGTGCATACGTTCATAAGATGCAATGTAATTACATATTCGCGCCGCTGCAGCGCGCTGCCGCTGCGATTTATTCGCTCTGGTGTGTGAGATGCTTAAACGATATTCGTATCGGTCATAGCCAAGCAAAATATTTAATATACTTTAATTGTGCTTCATTAAAAACAACGCGTTAAATTTGGACACAACTTTTACATACACACCATCGTGTTGTGGTTGCGCCACTTGGCCAAAAATAAAAAAATCATTACAAAAACAATTTACGAAAAGTAAACAAATCCAAGCGAGATTTTTCTGGAAACAGTACTTTCTAAAAATGGAATAGATGTTGTGAACACGTGTTTATTTGCAAAGGGCAGCTGCGAGCATCGGGAATGCTTCACAACAAAACCAAACTATAAGTACTCAGATCATAAAATACGTTTCCAATTTAAAATTATTTATTATCGATTTTAAAGTTGATTACTTTTATATATTTATTACTATTATTAATATATTAATTCGAACTAATACATGTTTTTTGTCTATATTGTGGTTTTTTTATGTTTAGCTGAAGTTTTAGTGGTGACTCCACAACAATCCACAATTAGTTTGTATGCCAATGTCTTTGGCTGGCTTTAAAATATTGTACATTTTATAAAAACTTTATAAAATCCATATCCTTAAAAAATTACAAAGTGTATAAAAATAACTGTAATATCATATTAAGTCAATGAAATCTGCTGCGCTAATGAGTTGTCGCCAGCTCTATGTTGCAACCGCGATTTATAATATAATTATTTATTTATGTATGTACGTATGTGTATTCACTAAAAGCATGTTTATTATGTATTCACTACATTTTTTTTAATGATATTTCTAGAATATATTTACAAAGCCTTTATGCCGCAGGGCCGATTACACTTATAATTTTATTAAGCAACTGTAAGGCCGGCTCACGAGAGCGACAATGAACGAATGAACTCTAGTAAAAATCAAATTACGAATGTGAACAAAGTGCAGCTGTGCAGAAGGCCAGTGCATGGAATAGGCAGAGTGCGTGAACTTATTCAGCTCTGTGCAGAGAACAAAATCGTATTAAGTTATACCTCAGCGAAATAATTATTGGTACAAGCATTTATCAAAGTTTGTTTTCAGTGTAGCGAAGTATAGGTAAGTATTTGTAACGATGTAAATATTTTGTTAAATACTCTGGCATGTTAAGAAAGTGATATTGTATTAAAAAATTATATTAAATATTCGCGGTTACTTTTATTGCTGTGTATTGCCGACAGTAACTTTTTCTTGGAGCGAAATAATTATCGGTACAAAATCAAAAAACTATGCCAATTGACAAAATACTTCAGTTTTCTATATGCAAATGTGAGTATTTTATGGTTACTAATTATTCAACACTAATTACTTGTCAAAATTATATCTAATAAACGCTTCAAATCATCATAATGGGAAAAGGTGTAAAATTGTCGCTTTCTATGAAGAAAGTTATATTGCATTTGCGGAATGAAGGCAAAACTATTCGTGAAATTGCTGAAATTAGCAAAAGTAAGCAAAACTACGGCTTAAACATTCTAAAAAAAAATCCTGAGGCATACAAAAAAACTGTAATAAGAAGCCGCCCGTCTACGTTGTTGCGTTCAATGCGTCAGATTAAGCATTTAGCTGTTAATACGCAGACTAGTTCACGAGATATTAAAGCTTAACTATCTCTAAACATCACTCACCGTCGTATTCAACAAATTTTAACTGCAGATAATAACATTAAATATACAAAAATGGTATTAGTATTCTTGTATCAATAATTATTTCGCTGAGGTAGATCAGTTGCTCACAGTTAGGCCCCAGATTTAATTGCCGTTGCATGACCAAAAAAACTAAACAGATGTGCACCTTTTTACGGAGCCCGTGTACTGCCTTAAGGAACTTCAGCTCCAACGATGTGAGTGTCAGGCATATCACTATAACATCATAGTGCGAATTTCCTGTCGGAGAGGTATGAATTACAACATTTTACATGTATTACTTGGAATCGTTATTGGGCACGAAATTTGAATTTGGGAGCACTACAAAAACATTTACAACAAATATTGGGAGCGCTAAGAGTTGTAAGCTCATAGAAATTATTACAGGTAGCACTATCTCTTTGAATAAATTTAATAGGCATGATAATAGTTTCTAGGTCTGTACGACGAGGGAATTGTATTTTCTTTTCAGAAACGTGCCAATTTATTTGAGAGCTGAGAACAATAATTTTAGATCCGACACGGCCATTCTGACGCTAACACGTCCTCGTGTATAATTTCTATTATTTCAAATGTAAACTAAAAGTCTAAGTTATATCTTCTGTTATAGCTCTGGCTAAGAAATATAAGCAGCAGGTGTCACCGACATTCCCAATTAGAAAGCCTGACGGATCCTGGGCCAGATCCCCAAAAGAAATATCCGAAGCATTTGCGGAGGGTCTACAGGCCAGATTTCAACCGTTTAGCACCAGCTCAATTAGCTGTAAAAGAAGAACTGAACAACTATGTTCCCCGATAGCACCCATTAGAGTTCAGGAAGTTAACGGACACATTATGCTGCTAAAAGTTAGAAAAGCTCCAGACGAAGGCGGATTAGATAATTTTACACTCAAAGTTATGCCAGTTAAAGCTGTAATGTTTCTGGTCCTAATGTTCAACGCTGTTCTTAGATTGGGCCATGTCCCGAAACCCTAGAAGAAAGCAAGGATCTATATGATACATAAGCCAGGCAAAAGTCTATCATTACGTGACTCATATAGACCGATCAGCATACTTCCTACGATAGCTAAACTTTTTGAGCGATGCCTTTTGACGCGCTTACTTCGACTGGAAAGCATCAAAGACAAAATTCCTCCCTTTCAGTTTGGTTTGAGCAGCTTAACAGGGTTGTAAATTTTATTTTGGCGGGGTTTGAAGCAAAGGAGTCTGCAGTTGCGGCGGATATAAGTTAACAAACAACTCCAACGGCCAGGCGAACGATTGTACGGTTGCACAGATTGGCACTCTGGAAGTATCGGAGTTTCCAGCTGTGCAATTAGGTGGCGCAATGTATGATGACTATCGGCTTTTTCGAGAGTAAAGCTTGAAAAGCTTGAAGTCTTCGGACTTCCTGTTGAGAGCCCCGCCAGAATTAACTTCGGCCATAATAAAGCAATCCGAATAAAATACGGCTTATAACTAAGTAGAATCAAATAAACAGAACGGCATCCTCGCCTCAATCTACTACTCGTGCGCAATTTCATTTCCACGAACCAAGCAAGATTAACTTATACAACAGGCATTCGACAAAGTCTGGCATAATCGCCTGTTGGCTAAGCTTAAGCCACTCCTACCGCCCCAACTACTCTGGGTAGTACGCAGTTACTTAGCGGACCGTTTGCTTACGGTTGTCTTGGATGGTGAGGAGTCCAATGTGAAGTCTATAAAAGCTGGTGTGCCTCAGGGCAGTGTTCTAAGGACCACTTTATACACCCTCTTCACACATGAAATACCCAACGGATCTATGATCCGCATGGAAGACTCCAAGGATCTGTTCATCGCGACCTATGCAGGTGACACGGCGATTTTGACCAGAAGTAAATTTATAATTGAAGCCGGAGGTATACAACTTCGCAGAATGGGCAAATTATTGGAATATCGGGATAAATGGAAGCAAGTGTGCCAACGTTACGTATGCTCTGCGAGTGGGCCTCTGTTCAGATGTCTTTTTGCAGGGTAAGCACTTGGAGCATCATTCCAGATACAGGTATCTGGGCATACATCTGGACAAGCGACTAACATTTGCAAAACACGTTTCAAGTATAATAGCCACTCTCAAAGGCAGAATCAATAAAATTAAATGGCTTCTAGTCAGAAGATATCTCAAATCGCAAAGCCATAACTTCAAACTATACATTACGATCACATACTGTCATACATCAATTATGCAACAACTGCATCCGCCAGGTTATTTCCATTAGAATTAATCAACACCATCTCCATGGTCTTCCGCCATTCACAACATTTACTTTTCCAAAACTATTGCAACTTCATTGCAATCAATACACACTCTATTTGGACAATTTCAGTCCACTTCCCATATCCTCTCTCACAGATATTTAATAACACTTTTAATAAGTCTCAGGCGGGCACTCCAATTCACTGGAAACATAACCAACTGGCATCTTTCTCAAATCTTCATCACAATATTTATAAGTTCTCTTATTATGCAATGAATTCAGGATATATTTATCTCCTTCTAGCACTTCACTAACCAAAAATGGTCCTTTAAACTTTGTATCCAACTTAGTTTGATGCCGTTCTTCATTTCTCAATAGAACAATATTATGTCTAACATTTTATGTCTCTCAACTGCTGCTTTATTTTTATCGAATCTGATTTTTTCAAGCCCAGAGTACGAGCTTCTTTTCCGATAAGCAACTCTAGAGGACTTGCTTTGGTTGCACGATTAACTGCACAATTCAACGCAAGTTGTATCTCACCTAAAGCATCTTGCCAAGATCGGTGACTTGGCTCAAGCACAGACAATAGATTTTTAAGCGTGCTCATCACACGTTCTACTTGACCGTTTGCACGGCTTCCTCCGGTAGCTATCAAATTAAGCTTAACCTTCTGCGATGTACAAAATACTGAAAATTTCCCAATAGTAAAATATGTACCCTCAGCTTTTTTACGGTTTGGCTTGCCCAACAAAGATATAGATGATTTCTTTTGTTGCCTCGTGAACATGATTTCTTGATAAACAAGTGGACAAATTAAAGTTGGGTGCCACCAACTTTGGAGTCGCAGCAAACACACGCATGCACACGCATGTTCACTGTAGTGTCAGCAGCGAAGCCTCCGCTGCGTCGGCAGCGACGTTTGTATGGCGCGAGTACGTCGCACGGCACCCCGCTGTCTATATTGAAAATTGAAATGTTAATAATTGCTAAGTTATTTATCCGATCGTTCTGAAATTCGAATCGGTCGAAAGCATGACTGGGCAATTTTGCGGTTTATTTCAGATCTTTAAAGATTTTTTAATTTTTTTTTTGTTTTTTTTTTTCAATTTGCGGGGGTGGGGAGGAAGAAATTAAAAAAACAAAAAAAAACGAAAATATTATATACTGTTAAATTGACACGTTTTTCCGGTACTAAAGACTTATCAGCTTTTGTTGACTCGTTAACATGATTTCTTGATAAAAAGCAACGTGCTCCATGCGCTTTCCTTCTCTATACTCTATAGTGAAATCATACGCCCACCAACGATGCACCCTTGGCTCAATCTTTGCACTCGATGCTTTAAGAGAATTACAATCAGTATAGACTACAAACTCACGACCAGTCAAATAATGACGAAATTGTTTAACAGATTCTACTACTGCCAACGTTTCCAATTCGTAAGAATGATAACGAGACTCTGCAGGAGAAGTAGTTTTACTAAAATACACATGAGGATTACCATTGATTCGATGCATTAGCATTGCGCCAAAACCATAAGAGCTTGCATCTGTGTGTAACTCTATCGGATGCTTAGGATCAAAAATAATTAATACAGGCTCATTTGTAAGGATATCAATAATATTCTTTCTAATTTTTTCCAAATCGTTATTCCAACTAAACACACTCTTGCTCGAAGTTAGTGAATAAATCGGTTTCATAATCTGTGAGAATCGAGGCACAAATCTTCGAAAATAAGACGCCAGTCCAATAAATTGTCTTGCGCTAGTGACTGTCTGCGGGGGTGACAAGGAACTTAACGCAGTAATTTTTCGCGGATTGGGCCTTAACTCTCCAGCTCGTACCTCATAGCCCAAGTATTGAACAAAAATCCACATTTTGCTATGTTAAATGAGAATCCAGCTGCAGTCAATACATCCAACACAATCTTCAATCTTTCAACACCTAACTCTATGGTAGGTGATACCACCAATATATCATCCATATAAACTATTACGTAAGAATGTGCAAGATTTCCCAATGCGTTCATAATAGCTCGCTGAAACACAGACGGAGCGTTCTTGAGACCAAATGGCATTGTTAGATACTCATAGTGCCCATCCGGTGTAACGAACGTTCAACTGATTCGGGGTGAATGGGTATCTGATGGTATCCACTAGCCATATCTAAACAAGTAAAATATTTTGCACCTGAAAGTCTAGCAATCTGATCGTTTATAAGTGGTAAGGGATATTTATCTGACACCGTATTTCTGTTCAGCTCACGATAATCAACACAAAGACGATTTGAACCATTTTTCTTTGGAACCAACAGTATAGGACTTGCATAGGGAGAACAGCTAGGTCGAATAATGTTACATTTTCACAATTCAGTTATTCTTAAAATTGTTAGGTCGCCGCCCACTGATAGTTTCCATACTCCCCGACCAGCTCCTAAACCCTTATTAGCTGTTCCTATAAGGAAACAAGTTTTTATTTCTAGGCTTCACCCGGATACTTTGGTTGAGATGTAATAGATATGTGGAGACCGTTTTGCCACGTGGCTTGTAGCATATTAATTCCTCGAAGCGATCTTTATCGGAATTAATTTGTTGCTTATCTAATATTGAGTTCATTGCAGTTAGAGTAGTGAGTGCAAAATTTCCTTCTATATAACATGCTCTTATATTCCACTCTATCGGATGTTTCAATTATAATGAGCATTTATCCAATATACAATTAATATCCTCTCTCTGATAGGGACTATTTATGTGAACGGGTGAACTTTAATTACCAGAGAATCTGGTCCACAGTGGATAATTTAGTTGTTCCTGCTAACTCTCATGAGTTTGTAAATAGTATACTTGATCTTTCACTTTTAAGAAATAAATAACGTTCTAATGCTTAACAACGTTTTCTTGATTTAATATTTGTAAGAATCTTTAACTAGCACAGTTAGCTGAATTGATCGATTGCTCCCCGAAGATGCGCTAATTCACCACTGGAACTACTTATAGAGCGCCGATCTAAAGCAAAAACTGTACACAGTTACAGTAGCATTTAAGTCATTTTTGTAGTAGAAAGCTGACTTGGACAATTAAATAACCTTTTAAAATCATGACTGGTCTCCACTTTTTTGCCAGTAATAACTTAGAAATTTCTTTATTTATTTTTTATGACGCATTTAATAACTTTTTTGATCAATGCTCTACTGCCAAGTCTAACTTATTAAACTTACAACTTTACAACGATTATTTATGTCGTTGTCGGCTTCAGTTTGCTTATGATCCTAAAAAGTCTTCTTTAATACCCAATTCAGTTACATATGAAAATACGACGTCAAAAAATGATCAGGCATCGTCAAATAAATGCAGACTTTTTTCAAACAAATTATTCTGTTAATTTAGGACTCATCATACCCTATCCTTATGGTGACTAAACTTTACTGACCTGTCACTCCAGGTCCAGATGGCATACCAGGTTGCGTACTTAGATATTGCGCCGGATCCATATACATATACAATTTTACATAGACTTTTTGCATTTTCCGTTATGTTGCTCATTGCCTTCTGTCTGGAAGGAATCGTTCATTATTCCGTTACATAAGAATGGCCCTAAAAGTTACGTTAACAACTATAGAGGTATTTCAATATTGTCTGCTACACCTAAACTCTTTCTATGAAAAAATTATTCTCAACTAATGTATTTCTGTAGTTCAATTATATCACCTTATCAGCCGGTTTTGTTAAACAAATTCTACCACCACAATTAGTTGACGTGTTTTCTTTCAGATGAGTTTTAAAGCTTTTCTAAACAAATGCAGATAATGTACTTATACTGATTTTAGTAAAGCATTCGATTCCGTTAATCATCGTCTTTTAATAAATAAATTAAATATTATTGGATTTCCAAAGAATTTTTTGAAGTGGGTATCTAATTACCTAACTAACAGAATTCAAAAGGTAGTTTTCAAGTCAGCGGTTTCCAAGCCAGTGTCTGTAACGTCTGGAGTTCCTCAGGGTAGTCACCTTGGACCATTGCTTTCAGTCATTGTGAATTCTAACGTTCTAATGTATGCGGATGATGTGAAGCTATGCCAATCGTTAAGAGACATGTCAAGTAGTACTCTATTGCAGACAGATCTTGACCAATTTGTCAATTGGTGTAAATACAACTTATTAAAACTTATCTGTTCTAAATGTAGACACTCGCCTCACATAGTCGAATACCACATTGATCAGTTACCTCTCAATAGATTAGCAGAAGTAAATGACTTAGGTGTTCTCCTTGATAGTAAGCTAAAGTTTGACAACCATGTTTCTCTAACTGTCAGTAAGGCAATTCAAGTTCTCGGCTTTATCAAAAGATGGGCCAAAGAATTTGATGACCCTTACACAACTAAATTACTTTATACATCTCTTGTTTCGTCCGATGTGAATATGGCTATTGTGTTTGGTCTCCAAATACTCGAACCACCAGAAATAGTATTGAACTGTCAAAAAAAATTTTATTATTTGCTTTGCGAGGCTTTAACTGGGTTCCAGAGTTGATCTACCATCTTATACTAATCGTCTACTTTAAATTAATCTTCCATCGTAAGCTAACCGCCGTATTATGTTAGGCGTCATGTTTATGATTAAATTAGTTAAAGGGGAAATTGACTCCTCATACTTGATGAGTCAACTTAATTCTCAGTTCCTGCTACTCGAAATTTTGTTCCTTTTATCACTTAACGTGCACAACTAATTATTCACGCTATGAACCCTATTGAATACCTGTCGCTGATACAACAAACTTTACTGTTATCACACCGAGGCCTTCTGATGTATACTAAAATATCTATTTTAAACATTTTTAACTATAATAATTAACACTTGCTAAAAGATTTATTTTAACTTTTAACACGCCCCCGCACAGCCAAGACCGATTTGGTGGTTTTTTGGTTTTCCCCAATCCTTGCAACGAATGTTGGTCTGTTTAAACACTCCAAATCTATAAGTTTATCAAATCTAAAAACAAAAACATAATTTTAACTTCAAATCAAACATAAATGTTTTGACATTTGCATTGACGGCTGTCCATAGTTGACATTAGATAATATATAAATAATGCTCCGGAATCAAAACAAATTGGAAAGATCTCACCTCAGTGCATCATAACTCCTTTTGGCTCAAATACAAACAATTAATTACACTTCTTCTCGGTGAGCGCTCCAGACTTAACTGAATTGCTCGGGCACCGAATCGGAATATGTCCAAAACTGTCCTCATCTTAGCAGTTACATTCGTACTTGCTTTCTTTTCTTGGTCCAGACCGCTTTGAATTTAACATTCCGCACATTTATGTCCTGGTTGCTCTGAGTGGCACCAATTTTAGGTCCGCTTTTGTAGCACCACTAGACCATCAGTGGTTTACAGCACACTCTTTTTATCAAATATTACACTCAGTCCATTGAAGTTACTCCTGTTGCACATTTGATGAACACCAGGAGCTTGCCAAACGATTGCGCAGCCGGGGGTGACAGCTATTCCTCACGCTCATGTTGCCCATTTTGTGGTCAATGACACGCACCACACGGCTTCGTACACTGCGTGGCACCCGTTTGTGGGCGACCGGCTGTTCAACAAATTTAAAAACGTACTTTGCCGCTGTTTCCTCAAACTCGGTTAAAAACGCTTCAAGAAGAGCGTCCCTTTAAACTGCCCAATATCCAGATAGCAGATCTGTGCCAGCCAAGCAGAAGCACTCCCTCGATGCAGCTTACTAATCATCAGATAGTTGGAAAACAGCTGCATCTCGATTGCCGTTCATCATAACAATCTTGCATTGTACCCATTGAAGTCGCATCATCTCCGTTTGAATTGGGGTAAATTTTGGTAAAACCACGTCATTTTTTTGACGCATCGACGCTTGCATGACTTTGCACATTTCAATAAAATTGCGATTCTGGAATTCCACCATAGCACGCCACTGATCAGCAGATATTGCAGGAGTTGATACAGATCCCACTTCTAATGTCGGGTTAACATTAACACTGTTCTCGTCACTAATAATTGTTTAATTATACACTTTGACATTTTTGTTAAAAAATGGAAAAAAAGGGTATTAGGAGGTGCTCAAATGTATTGTATCAGGGGAGAAGGAGGCTGGCAGACCCATAAGTTATATTATTCTTGATCAGCTCGACGAGCTGAGTGGATATAGCCATGTCCATAGCCATGTCCTTCTGTATGAGTGCGTGTTTCCCAGCAACTATAAGAGCTCTAGAGCAACCAAATTTGGTTTGTAGGTGCTCCTATATCCAGACACTACGCTTTTATTCTAATTTTTTCCTCCCCCCTCCCCGCAAATCGAAAAAAAACGATATATAAGGCTGTACAAAAATCTTTAAAATCTGAAAAAACTTATCAAACTATAGGGCGACATATAACTCATTTATGCATACATTCTTTTATAATTAATTTAAAAAAAATTAAAATTAAACAAGCAAATTTAAAGAAAAGTGTTTGTGAGTGCATGCGTGTGTTTGTTGCGATACCCTAGTCAAAGTGTATTTAAATGTTGGTGGCGCCCAACTTTAACCTATCCACTTGAGATATATATATACGTTTGCGCTTGGCGAATAAACTTGAATCAGAGAACGGCAATTGTGGCATTTTTATGTACAATGGTAGCATACACAAAAAACAAGTGCGAGACCATACGCGCACAGAAAACACGGGACAATATACGCACACAGACACAACAAAAAATTGTGTGTGCGGCGCACAAGCAACGCACAAAACACCCAAAGAAACACAAGAAAAGGTCCGTTGTGGTTTCAGCTACAACGAAGAAAATGTTCGCAACTCAAAATGCGATCGGCTGGCATAAGCATAAGCGAGAAACAATATCGCTTGCTGTCTCGCTTTGTCTGCATTGGCAGCGACGCCGCCGCGACAGCAGGTAGCGAAACAGAAGCTCGCAGAAATATTCTGACCTTTTTCTTGTGTTTTGCTTCGGGAAAGAATTGCATGTGCACAAAATGCTGCTTGTATAATTTTTTCTACGCACAAGTAATTGCATTGTGATCTCATCAACAATTTCGATTGTGTGTGGCAGTACTACCATGGTGTACGCGTTGTGTTTTTAGGGGTGTGTGCACTCTTGCCGCTCTCTGACTCGAATGCACCGCAGCCAACTTAAATGTATGTGTTTCTACCGAAAAACCTCACCTCTAACCGTCTCTGTCTCTCGGAGTGACTCAAGCATACACGCATCGACAATCGCACACAACAAGCTAGTTTCTAACTCTTTTGACCACCTGGCAATAAACGGAACAAAGCGTACTCACGAACAACCGTTAGAGAATGTGATGAGAAACGTGCCAAATTATTTGTCATACACTGAAAACAATAATTTTTGATCCCACTTATACATATGTATAAGAAAGAAGCTTCATAAACACAATAACGCGTGGAGCTTATTCATAATCATAAGAACTGTAAACAATCAATACTAAAAACATAAACAGGATATTGGTTCCCATGCCTAGTTGACAATTAAAAATGCCACCCGAAATAATCAAAACAACGCTGTGATTAAAACCGAAAGATTCAATAAACAAAACAAAGCTTTGCATAATCTAAACAA
This sequence comes from Drosophila busckii, assembly GCF_011750605.1. Taxonomy (NCBI): domain Eukaryota; kingdom Metazoa; phylum Arthropoda; class Insecta; order Diptera; family Drosophilidae; genus Drosophila; species Drosophila busckii. Next base: position 23,410,338 of record NC_046605.1, read on the forward strand.
TTCCCTTTGCAGAGGGAATAAGCCCACAGCAACCGACTTACATTATGTTAAAATTTTCCGTAGAAAAGAGCCACGTATGGAAACAACCAAAAACCGGAGCTTGCTGTGTGGAATAAACATTTAAGACAGGGAGTTGGTTTTTGCACACCACAGAGATAAGTCGTGAAACATTCGCTCAATGTACCCAGTGTAACATATCCATAAGATCAATCCGAATAAAGTGAACTGCGTAAAGCTAATTTAACTTGTGTTTTATTTTTTCCCCGCTTATGTTCCGCGGATATTGAATTATATATTTATGTATACCAATGTAAACATGCAAGGGTACATACATAACATAGATTAATTATGTTTATGATTTACTATAGGCGACCAGGCTCTACGAAGTAGTGTTTCAGATATCTACAAACATATACTCACAAGTAAGAAATGTACATTGCTTTATGTAATTTAATTTTTATTGCCACTTTTCCCAAGTACGTGAATTTTAAATAGTAATACCTGTTCCAGGAACACAGGAAAGCACTCTTGCAGCTGACCACGTACCAAACTCTGGACTGACTATAACCTGGTGGCTCTCTCTATTACAGTATTATTATTTTGGCAAACATTCCAAAGATTAATACCAGCAATGTTGTTGGCCTATCTAATTATGCGCGAAAGCTTTTAGGCTAGAAACTTGCGCACACGTGTTTAACGGATCAGTTGTAACGTAGCGAGGGGTGACAGATAAGTTTCTAGTAAAATTTTCCTGATATTCGTACACAGTACTCACACCAAGATAAAGAAACCTCGCACAATCGAAAATTCAATTGGTGTGGAGAATTTGTGTCTTGTTACAATTTATTATTAATAATGAAACAAAATAAAATGCTATTTTTATTATATTATGTATTTTATTGCCAGGACATTTTGCATTACGTCAGCATCGATGATTGGTTGCTACTGTCTATACAGAAAACTTAAAACAGGTTATGTTTCTAATTTGGCAACCGTTTTCGGGGTTTTTGAAATAATGCGACAATGGTTTGTTTAAAAATAAATAATATAAATAAAAAGCCTATTCTCGTCTGACTTATTTTAAAAATAACTGTTATAATTTAGAATATATACATATGTACCATCACATACAAATCCAATCCCCATTGTCTCGGTTGAACTGTTTCTTAATGCTTGCAACCAGAGTGTTTTTCATGAATGAAAGTATACATGCCACACATATATGTATACTTTAGTTTGTTTGCCGATGAATTAAAGCTGACGACTTTCATAGCGAGTCTCTTAGTTGCTTCCAAAGTAGTTCGATTGCTTCCAGTACACATTTGTATTGCCAAGTCACTGACCAGCTCTCAGTTGTCTTTGCGACTTAAGCGCGTACAGACATATAAAATCGCAGAAAATTTATTCCCGAATTTTTTAAGTGTAGATAAAATTTAAAATAAAACCACAGAAGGGCTCCTGGATATGAAGTTAATCGATATAATTGTCTATCTAATAGCCATTATTATTTTCATATATTTGCTACTGGAATAACGTCGATTAGTCTGTTGTAGCTTTCTAAGCGTTAAGTATATACATAAATACATAAAAATTTTTTAAAAAACAAGGCCGGAATGAATGTAAGTCATAATATTAAAATAAGTTTTACAAACATGAAAAGAAACTTATTGTTAATGATTTTAATAATTTTTATTATATATATATATATATATATATATATATATATATATATTATATATATATATGTATATATATATTATATGTATATATAATATATGGGTATTTATGAGCGTTTGTTTCCGCATAAATCAAAAAGATCCTGGGTATTTTTTATTGACAGAACTAGCAGCTAAGTTTAAGCTAATGGCAAAATAATTTGAATCCGTATTCTCTAAACAATCATGCTTTTGTTTTAAATAAATATTGAATACGGAAAAATAATAAAAATTATTAAAATCATTAACAATAAGTTTTGTACAACAATTATTTAAGCAACTCTTCACGATTTGTAGAAAAGAAAGGGGTACCCATAGACGAGTTAATTTCAGTGCATGAGAGTTAAATTTGATTTTGTGAAAAAAACTAAATTTAAAGTCTCATAATACTTGTATCTTTATACATATATATTCAATTGAACGGGATTATTAAACTGTTGAGTGCATTATCATTATTTCAGTTATTGAGAGTACATACATACATAGATATACATTTACATACATATGCATGTCACGTACAACGGTAACTTTCATTTACTTTATTTAATTATTGAGAGTATTTGTATGTACATATGTATCAGCACAAAATTTATTCCTCGGTTAATATTTAATTCTACATACATATGTTTATATTAGAAAACTCTTCACTTTTGAAACATTGTTTTTATCGAAATATCGAAAAGTAAGCAAACAAATTCAAATTCAGACAAATCTATAAATCAAATCTAATTCTGTCTTAATCTGAGCACAGTGCATGTACCGTTGCCAAAGCTCGAATATGCTGTTTAGTGCGCGCATCAACTTTTGGAACCGCTTCGTTTTGCGATTGTTTTGGGCATATTTTACCTTGTTTTTTATAAAATTACCAATTGTGTTTCAGTCTTTTAAGTTTTTAAGCAATTTCACAGACTCTTATGCCACAGTCGCACATTGTTTCGATTTGGGTTTTCTCTTTTTCAGTTAATTCGACTGCGAGAGCCATTTTGAAATTTTGTTAGAAATTTTACAACTGAGCTTACAAATTGCAACAATTTAAATTTTTCGCGGTTGAAAAATAATTTTTATAAAGAAAATCCCTTTTTGCTGCAGAATAGTTAACGTGTCGAACTCAAAATGAAATGTAAAACTTTGCACAAGTATCAACTTTCAACTAAGGCAGAAACCAGTAAAAAAAATAACCTATTTTTCGCAGCTTATTTGCCAGCTGATCAGCGCGCTCAAGCAAGCACACTGCTTGTATGAAATCGCGCACACTAAAAGTTGAGCTGATCAGATAAGCAGTGCGTTTGTGTAGCGAATAGGCTCAGTTATCATCTCCGATTGCAGTGTGCGCGAAGCCAGATTTTATCATCAAATATGCAAGCCCATGCGTATCTGCTGATTAGGCAATAATATCTTTCCTTATATATACCTATACATCAATTATCCTATTAAAGTTGGGCGCAACCAACTTTTATATACACTTTGACTAGAACACCGCAGCAAACACAACCATTCACTCACAAACACACACAAAACAGCTAACGCGTCACAGCTCGATTTCGCTGTAGCGTCAGCAGCGACGCTGCCGTTTCGACGTTTTTATGGCGCGTTAGCAAAATGTGAATAACTCCTAAGTTATTAACCTGAACTTTTCGGCATCGATCAAAACCATGTCCAACCGTTTTTGTGATTTATTTCAGACTTTTAAATATTTTTTTATTGCATAATATGTTTTTTTTTTTATTTGCGGGGGAGAGGAAAAAAATAAAATAAAAGCGTTTGGGTTTGGATATATGAGTACCTATATACAAAATTTTGTTGGTCTAGCTCTTATAGTTGCTGAGAAACAGTTGCTCAAACATTCATACGGACAGACGGATAGACGGACATGGCTATATCGACTCAGTTTGTCTTGTTGATCAAGAATAGAAATACTTTATGGTGTCTGCCATGCTTCCTTCTCCCTGTTACATACATTTGCACAACTTCATAATACCATTGTCCATTTTTTACAAAAATGTTAAAGTGTATAAAAATTAAAAATAAAGTTAAGTACTACCACTAAATATATATATTTTTTTTTTGTTCGCAGGAGGGAGGAAAATCTTGAAAAAGATACTAATAGGGTGAACAAGTTCCGAGATACCACCTATTAGTTATGTGGGGTTACACCCACTAAAAACCCACCTTGCATAATGCCAACACTAAAATAAATGAATGAAAACATTATACCTTGTTGATGGTCGCATCTATGACCGCGAGTTTTACGCCTTTGCTGTCGGCATAAAATAAGTTTGCTTATTGATACTACACATGTATACACAAGTATGTGTTTGTACGTTTTCTTATTTAATAGTTTAATCTGCTTGGTCAACACCTGATTGACCGCCTACTTTGATAATACTAATAAAATTCGTTGCTTGCAAGCAAGTAAAAATTATATAGTGGCTCGCAGAATATTTCAACCAATGCATAAGAAAATAATATATGTAACAATTTGAATGTAGATTTATTGGTTTGTGTTAAACTTATATTTTAATATTTTTCAGATTTCAGGTTAATAAGCGAGGCCTTATATTTTGTCGCTGTTGATACTTACATCAAGTAAGAACTGCCAGTAAAACATAACTTTCATTATTATGCTCCAACCTTTCACTTTTATTCTACAATATGGACATCTCATGTACACTTTTAATTGCAAATCACGTACTTATATACATATGTACATACGTGCTTATATTTTCATTCAATGTAGGTATAAGTTTATATTTGATTTACAATATATGATTGCTATTGTGAAGTAGCCAACGACGTTAAAAAATGTTTAAAAAATATTAAATTTAGTAATATATTTCCATTACATGTCGTCTATTGATTATGATGCTATCCCCTAATCGACATCTCCGCTTTCAAATTACTGTAGCAACTGTTTCTCAGCAACTATAAGAGCTAGACCAACAAAATTTTGAACATAGGTACTCATATATCCAAACCCAAACGCTTTTATTTTATTTTTTTAATTTCCTCCCGACTCCCCACAAGTCGAAAAAAAACTTTTTTAAACAATTAAAATATTTAAAATTCTGAAATAAATAATATATATAATATTATAAATATAATAATAAATATTCACATTTTAATTTTCAATATAGACAGAGGGGTGTGCTTGCTGACGCGCCATACAATCGTCGCTGCCGTCGCTGGCGGCGGCGTCGCTGCTGAATCTACAGCGAAAACGAGCTGTGACGCGTTGGCTGTTTGGGTGTACGTGCGTGTGTTTCCTGCGATGCTCTTGTCAAAGTGTAGATAAAAGTTGGTTGCGCCCAACTTAAATGCGTCCACTCGTTTCTTAAAATCAGCTGAAAATTAGTTTTCATTTAAAATCTCTCAATGAGCTTCATTGCAGCTTTTAATTATTATTATTATTATTAGATAATATCCACAAATAAAAACACTATATATTCACATAAAAAGGTAGAGTTTATGCCAAAAAAGAAAAAAACGATTTCATGACCATAGTGCAGTAATTAAAATTATTATTAATTTTAGAAATTTTTGCTGGTTATCTTACTCTTGGGCGTGGCCGGCTGCAACAATTCACAAAATATGAACACAAAACAGCTGTTCGCACGTCCTGTGCATGAAAACCAACACACTTTGGTTGTCCAGATACGCAGAGATCAACCGGGTCTATTGGTGGTTAAAAATCGATCTGGTGCTCACAGCCAGCAACAACATCATCTGTTAGCTCATCCGCATGTACACGCTAATTCCCAATCAAACGCAGTCTCACTGCCACAATACGCACGAGACTTACGTGCCCAAAGTCCGATTGGTCCAACATATTTCAAGCCTTTGCGCAAGCCCTTGAAGGTTAAGTTGACTAATGCAAGAATTAAAAAGCCTTTTATGTACGATAAGCCAACAGCAGGCATTTATAGCAAACTTAAAAGTTTACCGGTAAGTAGAAAATATGTATAAAAACTCTATCCAGGCTGACACAAACATACATATACAGCTAGAGATACAAAATATTGACAACGCGGAACCCCTCGCACCCATTTATACGGTAGCTGCTCCAAATTTGGCAGTGCAACACCAACACATAAGGCATTTGGAACATGCAAGCTCTTTACCTTCACGTGGGCACACAACCAAACTAAAATATACATCTTCTAAAAGCAGCTATTCTAGCGTGCATGAGAATGAAACAAATGATCAAACCATCCGGGATCCTATTTCGGGCTCACAAAGATTTATTGCTCCAGATCTAGATCCCTCACTGAAAACGACTAAGCTCAAGCATCCCACGGAAAGTTTTAATATACCTAGTAATAACAAGCCGCTACCCTCAGATGTACTAAACAATCATCTGCATGCTCAGCCGCTGGTACATATACTAAGCGATCAAACTGCCCCGCAGACGATGCCAATGTATCCCATTCAATTTACACCGGTAGCAGCACAACCAATCATAGCAGCGGATCATATGCCCATTTACAACCCAGCATATTTAGTAAGTCTATCCAATCAGTTATACACAAAGCATAAGCAGCAGCTCTTCCAACCCAACACGGATCATGGCAGTGTAGTCAAAACTGGTTATGTGAATACAGATCTAACTCAGGTTGTAGCAAGTAATGGTCAAATTCTTCAGGCAGCCAAAGACCCACAAAAGAATATTCATCCAGTGCTACAAGGAGCCCCACAATATGAAGCACTTGTTGCTCCTTCAGCAGCGCAAAGACAGACTGGGCTGCCGATCACGGAATCATCGCTGACTTTGACAAGTGCCAAGGATGGTGGATTTATCGTGTCCAACTTTTATAGCAATTCACGCGAATCTTCGGCATATGCCGATAATAAAGCACATCGACAGCATCTGGAAACTGACCCAGCTGCCTTTGAACTTCAAAGGCAGCAAGACTTACCGCAGATATATTTGGAGCATGTGCATTTACATGACCAAGACCAACTCCCTTTGAGGGAATTGTATATTCAAACAAAGTCACCGGAGTCCACAGAAACATCTTTTGAGAATAATCAGCGGCTGATAAATAAACACCTTGTTGACCATACACCCTTGCGAATTTTTGTGCCAGATGAAGAAACAACCTTTGAAACGGTAATTTGCTATTTAATATAAAGTAAATCAATTCTAATAACCTAACAACATGTCTACATTATAGCAGCGTAAACAAAATCGGTCAGATGGAGCTTAAAATATTTTGCTGGCAATAAACATTAGCAAGGTTTCTGAAAACGTTGCAGGAAAAAAAAAATCACGGAATCAAAATAAGAGTTTTATACATTTTTACTTTATTTTTTGTATTTATCTGTTTCGCTATTTATATTTTATTTGTTATAATCTATATCATAATATAAATAATCTTTAATACTATATTATAAACTTTTATTTAAACTCAAAAAAAAAAAACACAAATCTAATTTCTTATCATAAAATTTAAGTCGTTAGGAAAGCTGCGCATCTAGGTCAGGGGAGTAGACTCCAGATCCTGTGCCTTCCTTCTTCCTCGATCCGAAAAACAGTTGTGAAACTCTCGTTCCATATAAGTTCTGGACATCGATAGTCACTTTCTTGCGCAGCCGTATGTCCTACCGTGAGCAGGACTGTGCTGTGGTACTGCGCAGCTTGAAGAGTCTTAGGTCGCGTAGCCTGACCGCTCTTCTCGCCGCTGTGCACCTGATGAAAATTCCTATCGGGTTCAAGTCTAATATGGTATCTTGGGCTGCTTGAGGAGTAGAACGTATGCATCCTGTTACGCTCAAGCAGACCAGTCTGTGGGCCTTTTGAAGGTTTTTGAGGTGGGAGTTGATGTTGGTGCTTTTTTCATCCTTTCCTCTGAGTTTCTCCGACAGGATAGCTTATAGTCCAGAATTACTCCAAGGTACTTCGCCTCTCTTGATAGCTGGAGCTGCGTTCCTCCAAGTGTTGGGAGTTTAAAGCTCGTAATCTTGTATTTTCGTGTGAACAGTATGAGTTCGGTCTTCTGTGGGTTGGCCCCAAGTCCGTTTCGCTCTGCCCAGCGCAGAGTCTGGTCAACTGCGTTTTCCATGAGTTCGCTGACTGTAGGCAATAGCTTGCCTGTTACCAGTAAAGCTAGGTCGTCCGCGTAGCCACACAGCAAGGGGGATATGACTCCTCCTTGTGGGGTGCCCCTTGTGGTCTTTTTCATTATAGACGAGGTGCAGAGTCTGGCGCTGAATCATTCTGCAGTGTTGTCGCTAGCTGTAATGTTGCTAATCGCAATTTAACGCCCCAATTTATATTATAAAACGACGAAGGTTTTATAATATGTAGATTTATTACTGCCTTCTGCAGGTTTATGTGTGTTGAGTTTAGTTAAATTTACAATGTTTCGAATATATGTATGAACATATATATATGCGACACGGCCGGCGTACAAGAATAACTACAGAGCAGGGTCTGTCCGTTTCGAATATCTAGAGCGAGCTAAGTTCAACTTGTTAGTTGCGACGATCGAATGTAAGTGTTAAGTAGAGAATTATAGGCTCGGCCTCATAATTCTTAGCGATAGATAAAGCGATAGAAGATTAGTGATGCAAGAAAAACGCACAAAGAGGGTGCGAGCTTTACTAGTGCAGTGCCAAATGCACGCACAAAGAAGAGAGCGAGTGATTACAAGCGCAAATAAGAGAGCGCTTGAGCTTTTTCAGCGCCAAAGTGCGAGCTTACACCAAATCAGTTGTTAGTAGCTGAGGAGCCAAATTGATGGCCTTGCATGACCAAACAACGATAAAAGTCTGATTAGCCGTAGTCCTTTTTTTGAGCAGTGGTTTATCTTTCCTGGCTTGGGAATGAATGCCACTCTTACAGTATCTAGGCAGTTCGGGAAGTGAGTGTTTATCAGTAGCCGCAGAAACTCTTGGCTGTCTCTTGCGAAGTTGCTATCCAGATCGCAGAGTAAACCTGGTTTAGCCAGATTTTTCGCTAGCAACAGTCGAAATCGGGACGCTTCCGTGGAACTGGTTAGGTCCTCAAAAAGGCAACCCACGAGTCTCTTTTGCCCTTTCTACATTTTGTTTTAAAATTTTTGAAACTGAGGCGATAGGCTTCTTAATCCGCCGGGCAGTTTATGTCTCTAGCTCTGTTGTAGAGTCTTCTCATTCTCTTCCTGATTTGCCCGAGCTCCGGTGTCCACCACTCATTGCGGTTCGACCTTGGTGCTCGGCTAAGAGGGCAGGATTCGACAAAGGCCTTACTCAGGGTGTCTGTGATGACAACCTAGATGGTGCGGGGATTGTCTAACCGTCCCGCAGGGCATTCTGGTAGGGTATTCCGGACACACTGTGTGAATCTGATCCTTCTAAAGGGCAGCTTGACCTCTGGGGACAAGTCTATTTCAAATACTATACTATAATGGTTCGAAAAGGAGTATTCAGTGGATACGTGCCAATTGTCAACAGTTAGAGAGTTGCTGTTCGATGCTAAGGTCATTAACCTCTGCGCGGTTCTTATTACAGAAAGTAGTGTGGTTTCCCCTGTTACACACGTTAAGTTTCGTAGGCAGTGCAAACTCGTGCTCCCCCACAGGCCGTGATGCTCGTTGGCATCGTACCCTAGAATAACATTGATGGCCTCACTTTGTGCATGCTGAACAAAGGCTTTGATGTTTTCTGGTAGTGGGTCTTTTTCTTCAAATGGTAGGTATGCAGATGCCACAGGTTGGGCCCGTTTCTTCCTTTGCATAGTGCTACCGTTAAGTCAACTTTATTTAATGTTGAAAAAAGATTACATAAAAAAAAAGATTACATAAAATATTTAAAATTAAAGTTAAAAATTATTTAAAATTATGTTTTTGTTTTTAGATTTGATAAACTTATAGATTGGGAGTGTTAAACAGACCCAACATTCGTTGCAAGGATTGGGGAAAACCCAAACACCCAACCAGGTCTGGGTTAGTGGTCAGTTTATCTAATAGTTCAAAAATGTTAAAATAAATCTTTTAGTAAGTGCTAATTATTATTAGTTAAAAATGTTAAAATAGATATTTTAGTAATACAATCAGAGGCCTCGGTGTTGGAGAACAGAGTAAATTTTGTTGTAATTAGCAACAGAGTACATTCGAAGGGGTTCATGCAGTGAATAAAACGTTAATTGATAAAGGAACAAAATTTCCTAATAAATACCTAGCAGGAACTGAGAAATTAAGTTGACTCATCAAGTATAAGGAGTCAATTTCCCCTTTAACTAATTTAATCATAAACATGACGCCTAACATAATACGGCGGTTAGCTAACGATGGGAGATTAATTAAAAGTAGTCGATTAGTGTAAGATGGTAGATCAACTCCTGGAACCCAGTTAAAGCCTCGCAAAGCATAATAATAAAAATGTTTTTTTGGAACAGATTCAATACTTATTCTGGTGGTTTTTTTTTGTATTGTGGAGACCAAACACAAGAGTCCATATTCCACAATCGGACGAACAAGAGATGTATAAAGTAATTTAGTTGTGTAAGGGTCATGCTTGTCAAACTTTAGCTTACTGTCAAGGAGAATACCTAAGTCATTTACTTTTACCAATCTATTGAGAGGTAACTGATCAATGTGGTAGTTGGCTATGTGAGGCGAGTGTCTATGGAATGACATTACTTTACATTTAGAACAGTTAAGTATTAATAAGTTGTATTTACACCAATTGACAAAGTGGTCAAGATCTGTCTGCAATAAAGTACTACTTGACATGTCTCTAACGATAGGCATAGCTTCACATCATCAGCATATATTAGAACGTTTGAATTCACAATGACTGAGGGCAGATCATTGATAAATAGTTTAAAAAGCAATGGTCCAAGGTGACTACCCTGAGGAACTCCAGACGTCACAGACACAGTCTTGGAAACCGCTGACTTGAAAACTACTTTTTGAATTCTGTTAGTTAAATAATTAGATACCCACTTCAAAAAATTCTTTGGATCATATTTAAGACGATGATTAACGGAATCGAATGCTTTACTAAAATCAGTATAAGTAACATCAGTCTGCATTTTGTTTTGAAAAGCTTTAACCACCCTTGAAGAAAAACTCAAGTAAATTGGTGGTGGTAAACTTTTGTTTAACAAAACCGTGTTGGTAAGGTAAAATAATTGAACTACAGAAATGCATAAGCTGAGATGTAATTGATTTTTTCAAAGAGTTTAGGTGTAGCCGTCAATTTTGAATACCTCTATAGTTTTTTACGTGACTTTTAGGGCCATTCTTATGTAACGGAATAATGAATGATTCCTTCCAGACTGAAGGCAATGAGCGAGAATTAACGGACAATGCAAAAAGTCTATGTAAAATTAAGTATATGGAACCGGCGCAATATCTAAGTACGCAACCTGGTATGCCATCTGGTCCTGTAGTGAACACAGGTTTCAGTAAATTTAGTTCACGCAATATCGATTCTTCGGTAATCACAGGCTCTGGAAAAATTAGCTTTTTGTACGTTATAAGGATAGGGTGTAATAGATGAGTCGCTATTAACAGAATAATTTGTTTGAAAAAAGTCTGCAAATAGATCGGCTGATGCCTGATCATTATTTGACGTCGTATTTTCATATGTAACTGTATTGTGTATTAAAGAAGATTTTCGTTTGGAATTTACAAAATTATAGAACTGTTTAGGATCATAAGCAAACTGAAGCCGCAACGACATAAGTAATCGTTGTAAAGTTGTAAGTTTAATAAGTTAAAATTAGACTTGGCTACTGCCAATAGCAGTGAAAAATCAACTGAGTATGGTAAACCATAAAGGCTTTTTAGAGGCTTTTTAGGCTTTTTAGGCTGCCTTCGAGGAACGCATTGATCAAAAAAGTTATAAAAAAATAAATAAAGAAATTTCTAAGTTACTACTGGCAAAAAAGTGAGACCAGTCATGATTTATAATAAGGTTATTTAATTTATTAAAGTCGGCTTTTTTAAAACAAAGGGGCTTAAGTGCTACTGTACTGTGTACAGTTTGCTTTAGATCCGGCAGTTCTATAAGTAGTTCCAAAGTTGGGTGATAGGCATCTTCGGGGAGCACAATCGGATCAATTCTGCTAACAGTGCTAGCTGAACGATCTGATACAAATATTAAATCAAGATAACGGTTGTTATCATCATTTGCAGAGAGTATAAGTTATTTCGCGCCAAAAATCTGAGCTGCTGCAAGTTGTGTTTTGTTTTGCTTATAAAAGTTAACATATTTAACCAAATTGTTTCATATTTTTGCTTAAAGGTATGTTTATTTACTAATAAAATCACTAGTGATACGTGTCTAGAGACAGGCTTGGTGCTTCAGTTATTCCACAACTGCTTGCAATTTATGTGCGGATTTTGGATATATATTTCAATAAAATGGCCTCTGCCGTAAAAGAAGGGCCTGGTACTCGTGTCCACCGACATGCTAACGCTGCTCAGCGCACCCACGGCATATCAGCATATCGCCGCCCCCGCATTCCTCGTGCGAACCAAGTCCTCCTGCTGTCACAGGCCAGGCAATCTCGCACTAGTTGCGTAACCGTGTCGCCCAGCGGGCGCCCCATCAACCGACGACACCGCACCGCCCGGTACCCGTAGTGCAAAGCCAAAACTATTGGCCATCCACAAGCCCACCGGCGGCCCGGCTCAAACCACCCACTCAAGCTAAGTGAACATAGTTTTGGTTAGTATAACATGCATGGTGTGGTCTTCATACAGCGAGAACTTGTACGTCTCATTATCGACACTGGCTCTGCCGTGTCATTACTCAATCTCAAATCATGGGTTCTGCGATTTGAATGGGTAATGTCGAATCTGATGTTCTCAATGGTCAACGTCCGCCTTTCCCACACAGCGATGCACGTGTACGTATCCGCTGTGCACTACAAGAGACTGAGCCCTTCGCTATATTAGAACGAGAAGAACACTGTCAGCTGCCCGCTGACGTGATTTACGGCTGCCCTCTCTTGGACTCTACACGGCGCGTCCTAACGATGCGCGTGCTCAACTTAAGCTCACAAGAACACGTTCTTCCTGCACTTACGATCCTGGGAAGCTGCGGAAGCAACCCTTGCCAACCCTGGGAGCATCAACGGGCATTGACTTGACTTCGGTACCCACTCCAGAGCTTACAACTAAGGAGAGATAAAAATTCGCTGCGTTGATAGAAAGGTTCCGTAATGTATTCGCCCATAGCGACGATGACACGGGGCGTACTCAGCTGACCGTCGTACATCACGACTTATAAGGCAGCCGTTTCGCCGTCTCGCACTAGCCAGTCAGAATCAGGTAAGCGAACCGACCGTTGATTATCGACGACTCAACGATGTGACTGATGGAGATTCGTACCTACTGCCCCGGATATCTGACATTGTGTCGACGCTACATGGATACCGCTGCTTTACGTCTGCGACGCTGGGTTCAATGTGATGTGTTTTGGATTGACAAATGCGCCGACAACGTTTGAATGATTAATGGATGGCTTATTTTCCGATGACACCTGGAAATCTACCCTACTCTATTTGTATGACTGCATTCTAAAACAACAGATGAGCACTTACAGGCTGTGTTTGAACGTTTGCCACTCAGACCGGCGTCTGAAGGTTAGCCCTCGCAAGTGTCATTTCTTCTGCACCGAAGTCGATTACCTGAGGCCTGTCCGGAAAAGATTCAGAAGGTGATTCAGTGGCCACCGCCCCGATGTCAAAGCGACGTGCGATTCTTTGTTGCTATGCTCCTACTATCGCAAGCTATGCCGCTTCACGAGCTTACTTATTGAAAGGTAAGCTGACCACGGCGCCTATTTTAACTTTTCCGGACCCGGATGGACTATTCATTCTGGGCAGTGACGCCTCGAACCATGGCGCGGGAACCGTGCTTAGCCAGATACAAAACGGCCACGCACGAGTGCTGAAGTACTACAGTAAAACATTCAGTTCATCTGAATGCAACTATTGCGTCACCCGCAGGGAGTTGTTTGCCGTCGTCCGGGCCACTAAACACTTCCACCACTACCTTATTGGACGTAAATTCACCCTTCGCACGGATTATGCGTCGCTAACTTGGCTATACAATTTTAAAAAGCCAGAAGACCAATCGCCCGCTGGTTAGAGCGCCTGCAGCAATACGACATGCGCAACTCAACAAAGGGATGCTGATGCTTATCAGCAACGAAACGCTACATCAGTAGCGAAACGCTACAGCATATCCACTACGGGTGGCCACTTTGGCGTGAATGCTTCGAATATGTGTACGTACATATATATATGTATGCGGCACGGCCGGCTTACGAGAGTAATTACAGAACTATATCTGTACGTTTCGACGATAGGAAAGTAAAATGAGTGTTTTTACTAACAAATAATTAAAGCGATAAGTCAAGCGACGGTACGACCGGCTTGCGAGAGAAAGGTTCAACTAGTGAGTTGCGACGATCGAAAGTAAGTGAGTGAAGAGAATTATAGCTCTTAGCGATAGATAAGTCATAAAAGATTAAGTGATAGCGAGTGCAGCTATGCAGAAGACAAGTGCCGAATCCGCGCACAAAGAAGAGAGCGCGTGAGTGCAAGCGCAAAGAGGAGAGCGCGTGAATGCAAGTGCAAAGATCAGCTCTTCGTAGGAGGAGTTAAATTTATTGGCCATGCATGATCACACAGCCCACTAGTATTAATATAAAAGACAATACATATTGTATGAGCCAAAATAAAGCGTGCTTATGGTGAGGTAGGTTGGCGTGAGAAGGAGTAAGGTAATGGCTAGCAATGTATCGTCCCCAATTAAAAGGCTGACACCCGAAGTGGTTGCCATGATTTTTCATGTCCAATTGAATGCAATCTAGTAAAATTAGAGAATGGCGTACGGATTTGTTAAAATATTGTTTGAAAAAAAAAATCAACATTTCACATAAAATGAATGCAGGCAATCGACCAATAAATTTATCAAAAAGTCCATTCGTATTCACTCTCTCCACATATTGTGTGCCAATTTAAAAACTAGCGTTTCGCTTTTAAATTTTGGTGGTCCCTCTGGGGCGGCCGGACGCTCTCTCACTAATTCGAAATGAGGGTCAACAAAAACTTTTTTTCGTCCAATTTTCGTACACAAATTAAAAAAAAAATTTGATTTTTTGAATATTCAACCTTTTGTTTTGTTTTAAAAAAAGTTATTGTTTTTATTTTTGAATCTTCTCCTTGCGAGACTAACAATAATATAACTTTACTATCAGTCATGTAGCTTGGAACAGTAAAAAATGGCCTTGACAAATTATGGCTGGGTTAGATGGTCGATGCGTTGTAGCCGGGCTCTGCTGGAAACCCTAGTCAAATTCCTTGCGAGAGGATTTGGGTGGACTGAGAGTTTTTGCTTGTACGACGCTTTTTGCTTCTCTATCTCATCTTTCACTGCAAGAATGACAAGATCCTTGTGGATGTTTTGGTTTCGAATATACCATGGTGCCCCACTGATAGTTCTCAGGATCTTTGATTGAGTGCGCTGTATAATGTCTATGTTAGTTCTGCTCCATAGAGCAGGATTTTGTAGTCCAGACACAAGGGCGATCGAGCGTTTATAATCCAGAGGAGGTTGCTGTCTGTTAGTTTGAGGTGTAGTTTCTTACATTCAATGTCTGTCTATCTCGAAAGTCGATCGTGGCAGACCCCATAAAGTATACTATTTTTTTAGTTTCCTCCTCTCTCCCCCGCAAATCGAAAAAAAAAAACGATTAAAGGCAGTAAAAAAAATCTTAAAAAATCTGAATTATTTACATTTCAATTTTCAAGAAAGATAATAAAAAATTTTTTTTAACAGACTCAATACTATTCTGGTGGTTCGAGTATTGTGCAGATCAAGCACAAGAGCCATATTCCAGAATCGGAGGAACAAGAGATGTATAAAGTAATTTGGTTGTGTAAGGGTCATCAAATTCTTTAGCCCATCGTTTGATAAAACTAAGAACTTTAATTGCCTTACTAGGCTGGCAAAAATCCTCTAGCTGAACCCTCACGGGTGCGGACTGGGCAGGGACATGCATTGTCCCGTTGTACGGAAGTGATCTAGTTGTCCTTGCTCGACTTGGGCATTACAGTGTCTAGCATGAGGCGCGGGTTGGTGACCGGCCCGTATCATGGCTAGAGGTTACGCTTGGCGGGGAAGCATAAAACGATATGGGGTGGTTCTCATATAAATACAACTAACCAGCCCCAAACCAGAGTGTCACGCGACCCGTGCTCATTGGCTAGTTTGCAGTCGGGGTTAACTGACTGTATTATTACGGAGCCTCATCGATACCTGGCCGCCTCGATGAGTGTATAGGCCTTACCGTGTCAATGGGGGCTATGGCACGGCGGACCTCCTTTCCCCTACACTCGTGGGATCTATATGTCCAATTCTAAAAATAATTTTTCAAGGCGGGAATTAACCGCAACACAGCTAGCAGAGCGGATGGAAGAGGAGGCTCTGGACCAGGGTGGTAACCTCCAACCGCGCAGGGGCAAGTACCCTCCACCCAACAGTGCCACGCCCAAGCGGTGCTCGCCCCCTAGGCACAGCACTCCACGGGAGGCAGGGGTTTTCACACCCCAAGTGGTTGGTGGTACAACTACCACACGGACGACGTTAGGGCCGGGCGGGAGTGCGATGCACAGCAACGAACGAGCTTCAGGTCAGCGGGCCAGCACCACTAGACCGAGAGCTGTGTCGAAGGGCTTAACTCTGCCGGGACTGGGGGAGCCAGGTGGCATGGACGATCCGCTGAGGCAAGGACTTAGCGGAGCCGGCAACAGATGGTACCTAAGGTATCTCGAGCGGGGCCTAAAGCCGGAGGAGGCTCGACGCAAAGCCGGAGAGCACAAATGCAAAAATGTGCAACCAGTGGCCAAGGCGGAAGGGGGAGGAAACGGGTGGGCGCAAGCGTCAGCTGCACCAAACGTCTCCACAAGAAAACCCCAAGGCAGTCCCCAAAAAGCCCAAGGGTAGGGGCGAGAGTCGTGCAGAGGTCGGGCAAGCACCGTCCCAGAGCACGAAGAGACCGCGGGTGTCTTACGCCAATGCCACCAAATCAGTGAAGGTGGGCATCTCGGCCGCTGACTACCCTAGCAGACTGCTGGCCAAGCAAGAATTGACCAGCGTAGAGACGATGCTGATCAGGGAGTTGAGGAAAGGGTGGAGCACCAGCCTCAATTTCAACAGCATCAGATTCAGGCCTGGTCTGATAATAGTTGAATGCCGGGACGACAATACCAGGGACTGGCTGGTATCCGTCGTTCCCAAGTTGACTGCGGTAGAAGGAGTGCAGCTCAAAACCTGTATGGGGGAGCAGCTTCCGGAACTAGAGGTAGTCTCAGTTCACTTACCGCGGTCATCAGGCGAAGAGGAGCAAACGTCCGTGGACCTGTTGAAGAGGCAGAACTCTGACCTTCTCCCGGACACCTGGACGGTGCTCAAATGCACTGACACAAGTGGGGGAAAGCTGGTGACCCTGGGTGTAGAGCAGCCTGCTCTACTGTTGCTCCAGCAAAACGGTATGCTCCTGAACTACCGTTTTGGCCAGCTCCCATGTCGGCTGCATAAGAAAAAGGGCGCAGCAGCGACAGCGACACCCACAGCCGGGCCTAGCACCGAAGTGGCTGTCCCCGATGCAGTCAACACGGTCGAGAGGGATGCACTAGCTGAACTCGAGGCTGAGTTTGACAGCGCATCACTGGCAGGCCTAGACCTGGAAGGGCTACAGGTGGGAGAGTCGGAGGACGGCAAATCCGAAGACGAGCAGACGCTCGTCCCAGACACTGGACGACAGTTTAGAGCTGTCGGAGGAGGAGCCAGTCCTCTCAGAGGAAGAATCTGCGGTCTGAACGACAAGAATGTGCAGGTAATTACATCTGACTGTCGCGAGACTAAATCAAGAGCTTGCATCTTGATAAGTAAAAACATAAAGTTCTTATGTCTCTCCCAATTCCTCAGTAAAGACCTGGTAGCAGTGCAGATCACTGTTGGGTCGAGCCCGAGGAAACTGGTTGTAGCATCAGCCTACTTCCCGGGAGAAGATGCGGAGGCACCACCACCTGAGGTGCAAGCACTGGTGGACCACTGCAAGAGAAGAAACCTGCCACTTTTGCTGGTGATGCAAACGACACAGCAAAACGTGGGGCAGCACAGACGACAATAGCAGGGGTGAGTACCTTCTAAATTATTGTCTAGAAACAGATCTAAGCGTCTTAAACGTCGGGTCTGAACCGACGTTCGTTACCAAGAGCAGAGCAGAGATCCTGGACTTAACGATAGGCAACAGGGGACTCTCCGGGCTTATTCGAACTGGAGGTATCCAAGCCGTCAATGTCGGACCATAGAATAATTCTATTCGACATTAAGGAGGGCCTAGCCTTCAATAATAAGATTAGAAACCCGAGAAGAACTGATTGGCTGGCGTTTCAGGAAATTCTCGATCTAAACTTGAAAAGACTTAGAGTCAACTCTGGCTCAAACAGAGAGTTAGAAAATCTAACAAATGATTTAAACGAGATAATAGCAGACGCATACCATGAGAGTTGTCCAGAGAGGGCAGTGACCTCAAGAAAGGACAACCCTTGGTGGAGTCAGGAACTAGAGAAGCTGAGAAAAGAAGTTAGAAAACTGTTTAATACAGCAAAGAAAAATGAGAGCAGCTGGGTTCATTATACTACCAAGCTTACAGTTTACAATAAAGAAATAAGGAAGAGCAAGCGAGCCCACTTCCGCAAGTTCAGCACCAACATAGAAAAGACACCACCAGCAGCGAGGGTGTTCAAAGCGATTTCAAGCGTAGGAGGCATTCAGACTCTGCCCTAGAATAGACGTCTTTCACGGAGATGAGGAAGGAGGCTGACTTCTATCCTACACATTTCCCTGAGCAGAGTGCTGAAGGACGTTACCCACAATAGAGGGGGAAACAGAAGGACTGCAGCAGAAGGCCAAAATAGGGAAAGTGCCTCCAGAATAGTAAAAAGTTCTAGGTACGGTGGGCAGTTTGGGCCTTCATGCATAACAGGCTCCGGGCGAGATCGGGATATCCCGATACTCTACAGAAGGATGGAGGCTGCTAATGCCGTATCTGATCAGAATATTTAGGGGCAGTATAGCAGCATATACCTAGTGCCTGGAGAGTAGCCAGAGTCATCTTCCTCCCAAAGGTTGGGAAGAAAGACCCCTTTCAAGCGGGCGGCAGATCGGCTTTGGGCGTAAGTTGACCTCTTTGCTCTACTCAAACCTGAAAAGGTGGTGGACACTACTATGGGCTTACCGTATCTTAGTGACGTCCTTTCATAGAAGTCGATGATGGGCGGAGCGAGGGCGAGGTATATCAGCGCTATGTGTGTTAAGGGGGGGGAGCTCACGAGTCTCTCAATAAGTCAGGTGAAGGCCTAGAGAATTGCATCGGCGCCGTCTGGACATAGAGGGGGCTTTTTGATAAACGGGCGCAGATATCGTGGAGTAGTGAGGCAGGTGACCGGAAAGGAGGTAGGAGAAATAGTGTATGTGGCTTAGAGCGCTGACTGATCCAGGATAGCAGGGGTGACAGTGGTACCTTACTCAGTCGAGCCAAACTAAAGGGGATGCCCGCAAGGTGGTGTTCTTCACCACTCATGTGGGCATAGTCGGTGCGAGCTCTTGAAACTCTTGCAGGACAACGATTCGATGCAAGTATGCCGACAATTCCCATTGTGTCTGCAGGGTAAATATGACACTTATGTGAAAGGGGTCATTGCTGGGACTGAAACTAGCGTGGAATGGTTGCATAAACGTGGGCTGGAATTAAACCCAGCAACACTATAGTTTGCTTTCACAATAGATACAAACTGAGAGATCGGGCTGGGGATTACCAATTAAATCGGCGATGCGACAATACAGCTTCGGAACGACGGTCAAGGTATCGGTGAGGGGGTAATCTAGTGTAGGGCTAAAGTGGAACGCCAATTGGGAAAATTCTACCGGAAGGCAACCATGGCTCTAATGAACTGTAGAGCTCTTTCTGTCAAGAACTGGGGTCTCTCCCCCAAGATACTCATGTGGATGCTATACGTAGCGATGGTGAAGACCAATAATTAGTCGGTGCGGGGCGGGGGTGGATGAGCGAACAACTGGTATGTGCGAAAGGTCTACTGAGCAAACTTCAGAGACTTGCCTGCACGTGCATATCGGGAGCAATGCGCACATGCCCGTCCGCAGCATTGGACGTGTTACTTGGGTTGCCACCACTGCACATCTACATAAAGCAGTGTGCGAAAAGAGCAAGTTTTAGAATCCAGGGGAGTGTGCAAGTATGGGAGGAGGGGAGCGCCTCTACTCTCATGGCACAACAATACAGTTTCACTAGGTTCTTTAATACTTATTGTGTTTGACACTTTAGTGGCCTATCTAACACCTATAATGTGAAAACACATGCCATTAGGTGGTATACAGATGAGTCACTCACGGAAAATGGGGCAGGAGCAGGAGTAAGCGGACCCAAATGCAAGTATCATATGCCGCTAGGAAAATTTACAGGCATTTTCCAAGCGGAGATTCACGCTATAGAAAGATGTGCAGCTTTCAACATGGAAAGAGGATATATAAACAGGGACATTGCCATCTTCTCGGACAGCCAAGCAGCAATCAAATCACTGATTGCGCACAAGGTAGTCTCAGGACTAGTATGGCAATATATAGAATCACTCAACAAGTTGGGTAGAACCAACAGAGTGACCATTTACTGGGTCCAGGGCCACGCCGGTATTCCGGGAAATGAAATTGCTGACGTACTAGCCAGGAAGGGAGCAAGCTCTGCTTTCTGGGGACCAGTTGGGACAAGTTATGTTAACAGAAACATAACTCTAGAAACTCAGCGGGAGAGCGAGATCTGGTGGGAAAAATCGGTAGGAGCCAGACACAGTAAAAGACTACTGGGCGGCTATGACACGAAACGTACCGTCGAGTGTCTAAATCTGAGCAAAAACTCGCTTAGGATAGTTACAGGCTTCCTAACGGGACATTGCAGAATGCGCAAGCACCTACACAAGTTAAAAATTGTGGACGATGCCTTGTGTAGACTTATGTCTTAGAGCATACGAAACTCCGAGCACCTTCTGGAGGATGTCCTGCGCTCTGCAGGAGTAAGATTTAATCGTTGGGGATTATACCCTGACACAGACAGATGAGGAACGTTGAACCGGAAAATTTGGTGTTTCTGCACAAATAGGGCTTGGTAGACTTTAACCTCCATCTCCAGTGGGAGGCACAATAGACCTTTTAGGTCGCAGCGCACTTACTCCAATCAATAATAATAATAAATTGCCTTACTAACAGTTCGAGAAACATGCTTGTCAAACTTTAGCTTACAATCAAGGAGAATACCTCAGTCATTTACATCTGCTAATATATTGAGAGGCAACTGATCAATGTGATAGTTGACTATGTGATGTCTATTGATGGACATATCTTTACATTGAGAACAGTTAAGTTAAATTATATCTACAACAATTGTAAAAGCGGTCAAGATCTGTCTGCAGTAAAGTACTACATGACAAACGATAGGTATAGGTTCACGTCATCAGCATATATAAGATTGTTTGAATGCATAATGACTGAGGGCAGATCATTAATAAATAGGTAGAAAAGCAACGGTCCAAGGTGACCATCCTGAGTAACACTAGACATTACAAGCACCGGCTTGGTAACCTTAAAAGCTACCTTTTAAATTATGTTATTTAGGTAATTTATATCCACTTCAAAAAAATCTTTGGAATTTCATTCTTATGTAATGGACGCCATCTGGTCCTCGAGTCTTCGGTAATCACAGGCTCTGAAAAAAATTAGATTTTTGTACGTCATAAGGGTAGGGTGTAATTGAAGAGTCGATATTAACAGAATAAGTTGTTTGAAAATAGTCTGCAAATAGATATCATATGATATGTTTCATATGAAACTGAATTAGGTATTAAAGAATATTTACGTTTGGAATTTAAAACTGTTTAGAAATGTTTAGGATCATAAGCAAGCTGAAGCCGACAGCGACATAAATTATCGTTGTAGTTTAATAAGTTCAAATTAGACTTGGCAGTAGAATAGCGTGAAAAATCAACCCTGTACGCTTATATTTTTTAAAGTATAGCGATTTGATATTCTTTAAACCAGCTAACTGGCGGGTAAACCATAGAGGCTTTTTAGACCTACTAGACTGCCTTCGACGAACGCATTGTTCAAAAAAGTTATTAAAGGCGTCATAAAAAAGAAATAATGCAATTTGTAAGTTATTACTGGCAAAAAAGTGAGTCCAGTCATGATTTATAAAAAGGGTCATTAATTTATTAAAGTCGGCTTTTCTAAAACAAAGGGGCTTGAATGCTAAGTGTTCATTATAAATTGAAACATCCGATAGAGGTGGAATTAAAGAGCATGTTAAATATAAGGAAATTTGACAAACAGCCACTCTAACTGCAATAAACTCAATAGTAAATAAGCAACAAATTAATTTCGATAAAAGATCTATAAGTGGTATATTTATTTGTGAAAATTGATGAACTAGAATTTTCAGGCATCTAGTTTACCCTATTTAGATTTAATATCTCTAACATTTTGATATGCTTAAGCAAACGAAGTAATAGGTTTTTGCATCATTAGTAGGTTTAACTGTAGGAAATTTAATTTTGGCAGCGATACACTTGGTGGTTAACAAGCAAGTCTTGTTGCCAAAAAAAAGTACAACAAATAGTGTCGAATAATTCTGGTGGCACATTTAATTTAAATGAAGATTCTCTCTAGAATATTTAAATTT
This sequence comes from Drosophila busckii, assembly GCF_011750605.1. Lineage (NCBI taxonomy): Eukaryota > Metazoa > Arthropoda > Insecta > Diptera > Drosophilidae > Drosophila > Drosophila busckii. Next base: position 23,432,807 of record NC_046605.1, read on the forward strand.
AAACTTTCTACAGTTATTATGGGGTTAGGAACTTTTGCTTGAATGTAAGCCTTATAGGAACAGCTAATAAGGGCTTAGGAGCTGGTCTGGAAACTATCAGTGGGCGACATAACAATCTTTTTAAACAATTTTAGATGACGGAGCAGCCTCACCTATGCTAGGGTAAGCTGGAGTAACAGGTGTTACTGGAAAGTTTACCAATGTTAGATCGCTAGTATTTTAGGTGTTACAGCCGTCACCAACTGAGATTCGTCTCAAGCTTTAAGAGCTTTAAACTTTAAACTTAAAACTCATCATTGAGTTTATTAGCTCTTTCAGAGCTAGAAATTGAGTTTAGTCGGTCTTATAAACCAAGACATGTCGGCCTCGGCTTCACGGCAAGATTCGCATGACCATTTTAAGCCGGTCTTATTGAAAATCGAATCTTTAAACTTAATTGTAAAACCTGCGCACTTGACATGTATAAATTTACTCCGGCTTTAGCCGCAAACAAATATTATGTAAGTATTCCTTGAGCCCAGAGCCAGCAATCGGAAGTAAGAACTCGTTGTTCATCACAATCGTAGAGCTATCCAATAATAGCAACGAGCAAGGATCGGATAGGAGCACAAAGAATTCAACGGAGCATTGCGGATCAGACGTAGCTGAGACTATAAAAGCACCGTACTATATAATTTACATATGAAATAGGTACAAAATCATAATATTTGTACGTACATACATATTGACATAAAAACCTGGTACAAAAATGATAAGTAAATGTCATCCAAATCAATTAGAATCTATAAAGTTTTGAAAACTGTTCCAGAAAAAATGGAATTTTTAGTTTTTCTGGTCTAATCTAATCTAATTTGCAATATAGACACCGGGGTGCACTTCCTGACGCCATACAAATGCTGTCGACGCTTGCCGCATGTGGTGGCGTCGCTTCTGACGCTACAGCGAAAAGGAGCTGTCACGCGTTGGCTGTTTGTGTGTATCTGCTTTTGAGTGCGTGCGTGTGCTTGCTGCGATGCTCTAGTTAAAGTGTATATAAAAGTTGGTTGCACTCAACTTTAATGCGTCCACTTGAACTAACTTCCATTTGAAAAAATAATGGATGAACAGATGAAAGCATTGGACACATTATTTAATAATACTTGTAAATTAAAATGCCACCCATGCCGTTCTCTGCTACATACATAATTTTGGTCCTTCAGCTCTTTTTGTTCCTGATGGTCATACGTCCATCTGCCACACCTACTTATCCCTGTTACACATGTTTTTTTTTTTTTTTTTTTTTTAAATTAATTATTATTTGGCGGCCGGAATCATTCATACTTTTGAATATGACCGGTTGTATGTGAGGGAAAGTATGTATTGCACGTTTTGAGCATTGACTATTGTTAATTAATGGGATTATTTATGTAGTGTATTTATGTTTATTCTTCTGTCAGGTAGATCTGTTGCGTGAATTCTTTTAAATCATCTTATAGGTAGCGGGTTGACACACATTTGTACAACTACATAAGATTCTTTTCCATTTATTATAAAAATGTGTATTAAAATTCTGAATTTACTAGTGATTAGTATGCTGTGGATATTGGTGAATTCACTAGTAATTAGTATGTTGGATATTGCTGAAGTCCATGCAGGCGGTGTCAATAGATTACTACCATACAAATATCACCTATGTTTTGTATGGACAATAACCGTTGAAGTTTGCAAAACTGGTGGTCGGTAACTGGTAAAGTTACTGTTTGTTCACCAGTGAGCCGCACTCCACACGTTATACAAAGAAATGTAATAACGAAACGGCTAGCATCAATCACCAACGGCAAATCATTTTCGAATACATACACAATCGTATAATGCATACTATCTTATAGGTTATACTTTACAGTTATCACCAATCACCCATTTTTCAAGACAAACGTATGTATATATGTATATCAGAGCTCGCAAGAAGTGGTCCCTATTTGCAAAAAGTCCCAAAAAGAACTGTTGCTCGCAGACACAATTGAAAACGGGATCAAAAAGACACTTCAACCCTGTTTTTACTCAGCGTGCTCTTTGCTCAATCAGTGAGAGTTTCTTGTCGCTCTCTATATGTACGCGCTCACTCGAGACACTTTAAATCGGTGAGAGTGTCTTTTGCGCATGTATGTGTGTTGAGTGCTTGCATTAGTATAAAAAATTATATAATTTTCGCTACCCGCTGTCGCGTCAGCGCGGCTGCCAGTACAGACAGCCCTTATTTTGCGTTTTTTCTCATACATTTTTCACATACATTTCATGCCGTTCTCTGATATGTATATTCCTACGCATTAACGTCCCAGCAAGTGACCATTTCTATCTCTATCACCCTTTCACGCTTTGCCTATCATGAAATAAAGAAACAACAAAGCACTAATGAAGCAACAACAGAAAAGAACACTTTGTGCTTGAACGCAAATCGTTTTTGCTCACTTGCCGAGGCTCTGTTGAAGAGCTCCGAGCAAAAATATCCCTTTCAAACTGTTGTCGCAAGAGCGCTTCGTGTGTTCTCTCACTGATCAACATAAAACACGAGTGAAATCAGTTTGAAGTGTTCTGTTCAGAGAGTGAGCGAGCTGTATAATATTCCTGTTATTTCAGTGAGGCAGACAGCTTAATGAAATTTTGGTTGAGCAATATTTTCGGAGCTCTGATATATATATATATATATATATATATATATATATACGGGGCCTGCTGCGACGTTTAATAATATATGTAAAAGTAACTTCTTCAACAGACTGAAAAGTTGTTAGTTGATAACATGGTAACATTTGATAACATTTAATTAATATATTGGTGGGTTCCTTTATCTATTTTCAATCTTTACCTAACACAATAAATAAATCTTTTGATTATTTTATTAGGAAGATCGAGAATGTGGTGTCTTTTGTGTCTTCTTGCTGTAATACTATTATTTACTACACTTTTATTGTCGTCATTATCACTATCACCCGTCACCTATCAGGCTTGCCTTATTAAAGAATGTACACCATTTAAGCAGACCAAATGTGTCGTTGTTTTAAAAAATAACAGTTTAATCTTCTAATGTAGCAAAAAACGAATTAATTCTATTGTTCTTTGATTGGGTATCAAAATGTTAAGAGGTATTAGGTCTAAATTAGCTAAATTAAATATAGAGTATTTCTTTTGATTTCTTTTGAAAGTCCTCGCCGTTATTGTAACCGGGAAGAATCCCTTGTTCATAAATTTTTACATTATTGATTTATTGCATTATTCAATTGTCAAATCTAATTTAAATTTACTTAACTTACAAATTCACAACGTTTATTTATAGTTAATAGCAACTCTCCCTTTACACCCTATTCCTATAAAGTTAATTTGTTTGATATTGATTAGGTTTCAATGTCTGTGATTGAAGAGGAGTCAGTATTGCGTGAGCTAGATTGAATGAAACCCGCATTCTCTCAACGAACAGATAGAGTCTCAGATTGCGCTGTAATTATCGTTTTTTTAACTTGCCCGTTAACTGTTGGTCATTTTCTATATCTATCTGTAATTAATCAAGTATTATTCCATTACATAAGAACGGCCATAAAAGTTAGGTAAATAATACAAACTGCATTGGAGTACATGGCGATGTGGGCCAAGCATTCGACAGTATCAGGCTGGATACCCATTCAGATACCATCCAGAATAAATAAAGTAAGTACTCTACCGATAAACACTAAACGGCTTTTGAAGTCTTATCTTTACAGAATATTATTTTTAGTGAAATGCAGAAGTACCACTTCTTAACCGCGGTTCCCAAAACAGGGTTTTCTAGGCCCAACCTTATACACACACCTCAAGTCAGCTTACAACTCAGCCTTTTCTCAATGTAAGGAAATGCAATACAGTTAATTTCCACTATGAATAGGCGCAACTTCTATTAGTAAACAATACAATTGTCCCCAATGAAATGAAACGACGTGACTTGGTGTCCACAGAGACAGAGGGCACTAATCCAGGCTAGCGATTAAGCACGACTGTACACAGTAGACGAAATTTCCTTGCTAGCGGCAATTAAGTCAAATTTTCCATTGTAATATTACATATGTATGTACATTTTTTTATTTTTTATAACAATTATTTGAGAGTATTTGTAAAAGTTTCGTTTTAATAGATACAATTTTGTGCGCTCCTATTAAGCATGTGTGTACATACAAATACTTTTGAGGGTCGCGAGGGAAATAGAATGTGTTCTACTTTTTTCCCAGCGCTTAGCTCGAGCGTTATGGCGTATACGTAAATGTGTACATATTTGGTTTTTGTAGTGATTTTTGTCATGCAAAAAAGAACCGCTTTTAAGCAGAGCTCCCAAAATATGCTCAACCAAAATTTCACAATCTGTCTGCTCACTGAAATAACAGGAAAATATTGTACAGACTCGCTCACTCTCTGAACAGAACCAGTGTTGCCGACCTAGACTAAGGTTTTTTTTTTAGAAAAACCCCCAAAAAATAATATTTACAAATTTATAGCCGCAGACCTTTTCTTTTCTTTTTTTGTTATTCTATATATATAATAAGAAAAAATCGGTGAAAAAACAAGATTAATGTTAAACTCTTCAGTGCTTATAGTAGACAATAATTCAAAACTTGGCATTTCCTCTTCAATAAATTTAATAATTTCCTTCCGTAGTTCAAAAAACCTCTCAAGGCATTTTAAATTTAAAGTCTTTTAAAAAGTTTCTAAGTTTCTGAGTGAATTATGCCCACCCATTACCTTACTTACAATTTTGGAAACTACCTTCCTGCCCACTTAACACAGAAAACCTCTTGATGAATAATGCAATGAAATGTTGGGACTTTTATTCTCGATTTGTTAATCTGTCCTATAAAGCCATCCTTTTTACCTAACATTGCTGGTGCGCTGTCTGTACATATTGCTGCCAACTTACTTTTTGTTTCATTAAGTGATATTCTTTTATTGACAGCATTATATATATCGATTCCTCTTGTATTTTCCAAAAGAGGGATCATGGCTAAAATCTCCTCATCAATATTACAAAATTTGTCAACCATTTGGATTGGTAAAGCTAAAGAATTTTAAATATTTTTCTTTAAAATGGAGTCTAATACAGATCATCAATTCGACGGGCTACTGTATTTATAAATAGTGATACTAAATTTAATGTGTTTGCAAACTCAGAACCATTATCATAGAAACTCTTCAGCATTTCCTGACAAACATTTTTTATAAATTCACAATTAGATTTTTAATAAATTTTATTTATTTAAATTTTTTCGCAATACTGATTGCTCTTGTGTCTCATTTTTATTTTCATTAATATGGTAAAGAATTTGTTCCGCATAGTTGGTTATAAAGTCGATACGTTGTTTTTTAATGTCAGGTGCGTCAGTAGAATGTTTGCATTTATTATGCCTTTCTGCATTAAATATTTTTCCTAGTATTATTATTTAACAAATAATACATTGGCATTAACCTTTTAAATGAATTTCAATGAATAATTCCTTCATACGAACGACATAAGCTCCAACTCGTTCAACGTTTGCGCAGGCAATGAAAATTTCGTGTGTCCAGTGCAAGCTTTTTAAGTGCACGGATTTCGTCAAAGCAACAACAAAGTTCGCTAAAAATTTTTTAACACAACGCCCCTGGTATATATTATTTAAAATATCTATGTAACCTTGATCCGTCTAAAACTATGTAGTTAATTAACTGTAGTATAACTTTAATATTATATTTTGCCTTTATTGCCTTTTCTATTTACATAAAGCAGGGGCGTCCAAACGCTTGCATAGGGAAGAGCAAATCACCAATACACTAATTCGAAAACACTAACACAAGTAAAGATGCCGTTAACTCAATTTTATTTCATACACTGAAAATAAATGAGTTATCACTTACTTGATCAAAGTATGCACAGACAATGATAATTTCGTATGTCCAGTGCAAGCTGTTTTAATTTTTTTTAAGTGCACGCATTTCGTCAAAGCAACAACAAAGTTCGCAAAAAATTTTCGACACAACAGCACGCATTTCGTTCGCTCAAAGTTCGCTCAAAATTTTTCACAACAACAAACACATGAAAGTGTTGTTGCCACGCTCGCACAGTCGAGACAAGAAAACAAATACGAAAAATTGTTTGCGTTATTTGCATTGGCTTATGGACGGAGCGCGTATACAAAAATACACATTTGCTCTTCCTATACTGAAGAGCAATTACAAAAACAAATGAGCACACTGAGCATAGGGCTTGGACGCCCCTGACATAAAGTAACAAGAAACCAAAGATAACTTTTTTAACACTCCGTTCTTATGCTATGAATAGTGCAACTTTTGGTATACGTTTTTGTTAAACAATTTATAATAAATGTCGGTATCCAAGGGTGCATAATATATCAACATACATACATAACATAAAATTTATATTTTCACTATTATTTTCTATTACATGAGAAACATGTCAGTCCACCAGGGCTGAAAATTAGCGTTTTTCTTGACAGATTTGGCAATTTTTGAAGCTCTTTGTAGGAAAAATCTCAAACTGCGTCTATCAAGAAATCTTTCGTCTTTATTTAGTTAATGATTTTTTTATATATTTATTGTTAGTTTTGATGGTTTTTTGACTGCATTTGGTCGTTTCGGTATTTGTACGACATTTTTTGTGCTCGAAGTCTTCATTTTGAATATTATTATGAGCTTATCGTTTTTTTTTACTCCTCTGCGTGATTTCTGTCACAACGTTTCGAAAAATAGTTGGTTGACTGCAACTTACTGCTAAACTGACGTATAAACATAGTTATCAGCTCCGCTTTTTTAGCCTTTGTCAAGCATCATTTACTAAATTATACTATGAAAAACATCGATAAGAAAATTATATCGATATTTTCATAAAGCATTAATTATCAGCTTATTAATTTCTAGCCAGATCTAGCATTTTGAAAAGGAAAAAACTTATAGAATATACAAATTGCTAATGGCGTAAAGTCTAACTTCTTAAGTTCATCAAGCATATAGGAGCAATTCTATTTTTTGTTTTTTAATATTTGATTGGGCAAAGGGTCAGAGGTGAACATCGTTAAGGCAAAATATCATAAAAAAAAGCAGTTAAATACTTTAAATGCAATATATATAAATAATTACGTTTAAATAAAAACATATCGCTAAGTAATTATTGAAGGAACGATTGTTATTTAAATACATAATAGCTTTAAAACCAAAATGATTTTATGTGTCTTATTGCTTTTGGGTACTCCATGTTTATCATAATTTTTAATATTAGCTTCGTTTATTTTTTATTTATTTTAGATATATATATGTATATATAAAAAAAATCTTATGGTAACTAAAAGTACCTGGCAACACTGGTTATCTAATTAACGTGACCGAATAAGGTATTTTAAATATTATTTGATATTAATGGTATGTAGGTATTTATTAGCATTTTTCTTAGATTTTATGGTATTATATTGTATTTTCGGTTTGGTCACACTTTAACAAATGTGACGCCCTCTTTTTATTGAATAGCAAATCGAATCAAGTCTTAATTTTGTTATAATCTATTAAAACAAACAAAAAGTGAACATGAGTAATAATCAAAAATATATAGCTGAGTGGGAGACTTTATCTTTTATTTTTGGATCATATACTTGCTTTAGTGAACAAATTCAATATTATATTCCAGTCTAGTCGATCTGTTGTACACTATTTCTACAAATCTTTGTCCGAATTTTACAAAAGTGTATTGGCTTGTTATATGCAGGAGATGTATATAAATAATACAGATTTAAATGCCATAGAGCCAACAAACACATTATATTGTTTACATATAAAAGACGTGTATCTCGGAAAAAAGGGGCAACTGAACTTTCGACAAAAAGCTTGGACAAAGAACATAAATTGGTTTTTTTGAAACGTAGTCAGTTTTTTTTAAACGAGTTACACAACTAAAAAAAAGATTGCCGTTACAAGGTAACTTTCTGAAAATGTTAAGTTTTTTGGGACCAAATGATTTTAATAATAAAAATTGTCAATCGTTGTTCAAGCTGTATGAACGCTTTCCCGATTTTGTCAATGATCCACAAAAAATTGACAATGAGTATCGAACAATGAAAGCTGACAACATGGTTAAAGTGCTTTTGACTAAAAATCTCAATTGCGATATATTCTGGTACGAATTGAATCAGTTAAAAGATATAAATTATTGTTATAAAATTAATTTAATCAAAACGAAAAATCGAAACCGCTTTAAAAATGTAAAAGTATCACATATTACATGTTAAACAATCATTGCGCGAAAATTGGTGCAATAATTTTAAGCCCAATGAACAAATGTTATGTGATGATCTCAACAAATTTAATTTAAGCAGCTCTGACGAAGAAGGCTAGTAAATATAATTAACTGTAATATTCTGATCTTAAAAGAAACTGTAATATTCTGATCTTAAAAGAAACTTACAAGACTGGACAAACAAGTTTCTTTTTTATTTTAAGAACATGTTACTCGATGACTGGACAAAGAAGTTCCTCTATTATTTTATTTTAACAAAATGAATTTTAAGCATTTAATTAATTTTAAGCAGAGCTCCCAAAATATGCTCAACCAAAATTTCACAAGCTGTCTGCTCACTGAAATAACAGGGAAATATTATACAGACTCGCTCACTCTCAGAACAGAACACTTCAAACTGATTTCACTCGTGTTTTCTGTTTTATGTTGATCGGTGAGAGAACACACGAAGCCCTCTTGCGACAACAGTTTGAAAGGGATATTTTTGCTCGGAGCTCTTCAACTGAGCCTCGGCAAGTAAGCAAAAACGCTCAAGCACAAAGTGTCTTTTCTGTTGTTGCTTCATTAGTGCTTTGTTGTTGCTTTATTTCATGATATGCAAAGCGTGAAAGGGTGATAGAGATAGAAATGGTCACTTGCTGGGACGTTAATGTGTAGGAATATACATATCAGAGAACGGCATGAAATGTATGTGAAAAATGTATGAGAAAAAACGCAAAATAAGGGCTGTCTGTACTGGCAGCCGCGCTGACGCGACAGCAGGTAGCGAAAATTATATATTTTTTATACTAATGCAAGCGCGCAACATACATACATGCGTAAAAGACACTCACCCATTTAAAGTGTCTCGAGTAAGCGCGTACATATAGAACAGAGAACGGCAATTGTGGCACTTTTTAGCACAATGGTGGCAACACACAAAATCAAGTGTTGGAGACATACGCGCACAATGACAATCCGGGAAAAAAACGCCACACGGAACACAACAAAAAATTTGCTTGTGCAGCGCACAATCACCCAGAGAGATCCGAGAAAAGGTCCGTTGTGTTTTTAGCCCACAACGACAGCAGCGCAGAAGGAAAAACGCGAGTTCGATCGGCTAGCCAATATAAGCATAGCAGAAACAATATGCTTGCTTCCGCTCTGCTGCATTGGCAGCGACGGCGACCGCGACAGCAGGTAGCCGAAACAGAAGCACGCAGAAATATTTTGACCCCTTTCTTGTGTTTTGCTTCGGGAAAGAATTGCCTGCGCACAAAATGCTGCTAAATCATTTTTTCTACGCACAAGTAATTGCATTGTGGTCTGATCCACAATTTCGCTTGTGTGTGGCAGTACTACCATGGTGTACGCGTTGTGTTTTTCGTGGTGCGTGCACTCTTGCCGTTCTCTGATATAGAAAGCGACAAGAAACTCTCACTGATTGAGCAAAGAGCACGCTGAGTAAAAACAGGGGTGAAGTGTCTTTTTGATCCCGTTTTCAATTGTGTCTGCGAGCAACAGTTCTTTTTGGGATTTTTGCAAAAAGGGACCACTTCTTGCGAGCTCTGATTTTAAGACTTTAAATATATACATAATGGAATATGGAATTGAATACGAATACATATTGTTTTAGTTTTATGTTGGAATGAAATATCATTAATCTTGTAAAATGAAATGAATAACAAACATTTTTTGCAATGGGAATAACCTTATATTTTCTGTATATAATATGTTAATTATTATTTTTACATATTACATATTATAATTCGAATTTTCAGGAGATTTATTTGTTATGGTATTTATAGTGGTATTTTGTAAAAAATGAAGTAGTATTTTATAGTATATTTTTGAGATCAAATTGGTATTTCTCGTTTGATCCGGCGCGGTCACGCTGTAGCTAATGTAATAGTTGAGAAATCTAACAAGCAAAATGGACCAAAAGTGCGAAACGGCAAACTGTAATAAGGAGGCATCACTACAATGTCCAACTTGCATAAAATTAGGCATTAGAGGCTCATTCTTTTGTTCGCAAATCTGTTTCAAGGGATTTTGGAAGGTACATAAGGCCATTCACGTATTAGCCGGTAAATTAATATGTACATGCATTTGTATATATGCATGTACACACATACGCAAATTTATGCGTGGATATGTTACATATATACATTTATTGTGTCATTGGTATTTTTGTTATTTATCAGGAGTTGAGCCTATAACTTCCGGCAATTTTGATGTGTATAATCCGTGGCCAACATTTCGCTTTACCGGAAAGCTGCGTCCGTTTCCACAAACTCCAAAACGTGTGGTTCCCGATTTAATTAGGCGCCCCGATTACGCTGACCATCCAGAAGGGAGGTCACTGTCTGAGGAATCCTTGCGTGGAACTTCCATTAAAGTTCTCGATGATGACGAAGTCGAGGCCATGCGTGTTGCAGGACGCCTTGGTCGTGAGTGCTTGGACGAAGGTGCTAAGGCCATTGACGTTGGCATTACAACGGATGAGCTTGACCGATTGGTACATGAGGCAGCCATTGAACGGGATTGTTATCCATCACCTCTTAATTATTATAACTTCCCAAAGTCCTGTTGTACCAGTGTTAATGAAGTTATTTGCCACGGCATACCGGACAAACGCCCGTTAGAAGATGGTGACATATGTAACATCGATGTAACCGTATATCACCACGGGTTTCATGGAGATTTAAATGAAACCTTTTTTGTTGGAAACGTCTCGGAGAAACACAAGAAGTTGGTTCGTATCACATATGAATCGTTAAATAAAGCAATTGAACTAGTACGCCCTGGTGTTAAATACCGCGAAATTGGTAATGTCATTCAAAAGTATGTCGCCCCACACGGTTTCAGCGTGGTTCGCAGCTATTGCGGCCATGGAATTCATCGCGTCTTCCATACTGCCCCGAATGTGCCACACTATGCTAGTAAGTAACGAAGTAACGCTTGCACATATACATAGTTACAATTATTAATTATGATTATCACCATCCACAGAAAATTCTGCGGTCGGTGTTATGGCAGCCGGCCATTGCTTTACAATAGAGCCAATGATATCAGAAGGTCTGCAAAAAGCAGAGTCCTGGCCTGATGATTGGACTGCTGTTACTACAGATGGTCGGTACTCCGCTCAGTTTGAGCAAACGTTGCTCGTCACAAACAATGGCTGCGAGATTCTAACCAAGCGTCAAGAGAACAATGGACAGCCCTGGTTTATGGATAACTTGTAGTACACGTTATGTTACAAATAGCTTTTTTTCCATTATAAGTTAAACTGGTTATAATGAATATGTAGATTGGCGGTGCATGTCGGTAATCAGTTGTTTCAATGAGATCCACGTGCCCTAATTGCATTCGACGACAGCAATAACGGTTCAAGCCTAAAGCATCAAGTACATTTCTAAAAATAATTATGTACATACATACATACGTTAGTAAGATTTGTAGATAAAAAAAAAAATGAAATTCAAATATAATAATTATTCATGATTTTAATTATGATTGCTTAAAATTAAAATAAAAAACAAACATGGTAGTTATTAGCACCAGATTTCAGCACCTTGACATTCACAAGGCCACTTGGCTGTCCCCTGATCAACAAAAACGCAACCAAATTGATCACGTTGTGATAGAGAATCAGCTGCAGCGAAAAGCGCTGCAGTCTGCCGCAATGCGAACCATGCGGGAAGCATACAGGGAGGAAGGAAGAGAGACGCCTTTTCAGACGGAACAAGTGGACAAATTAAAGTTGGGCGCACCACTTTTAAATACACTTTGACTAGGGCACCGAAGCAAACACACGCATGCACTCACGAACACATACACACAAACAGCTAACGCGTCACAGCTTCGTTTTCGCTGTAGCATCAGGAGCGACGCCGCCGCTAGTCGGCGCGTTCGTTTGTATGGCGCCGTCCAGCACGTGCCTCCGCTGTCTATATTGAAATTGTATTTATCGATTCGTTTCTGAAATTTTTACAATCGCTCGAAAACATGACTAGGCAATATTGTGATTTAGATTTTTGTACTGCCTAATATTAATTTTTTTCGATTTGCGGGGGGGGGGGAGGCAAATAAAAAATAAAAATAAAAGCGTAGTGGTCCTGGATATAGGAGCACATGCATAACCAATTTTGGTTGCTCTAGCTCTGAATAGTTGCTGAGACAGACGGACAGCCGGACATGGCTATATCGACTCAGCTCGTTGAGCTGAATCACGAAATATATAATACTTTTATGGGGTCTGCCAGCCTCCTTCTTCCTGTTACATACATTTGAGCAAATTCATAATACCCTTTTTCCATTTTTTTACAAAAATGTCAAAGTGTATAAAAATGGGAGCAGGAAAGGTGCGAGCGTGAGGAACTCAAGGTGCTGTTCGATATGATGTTCGAAAATTCAATCAACAGGTCCATCTGCCACAGGTTTTTAAGCACGGAGCCGCGACGAGAATAGAAATCAGGTTACAGATACGCAGCTGTCACTGAGATTATGGAGGGAGCATTTATTCAAACTGCTTGCAGGCGATGACGACAATTAGAGAAAGCACCCCGCAATTAGAGAAAGCACCCCGATACCACCAATCAACGATGAGGTGGACGTACACCTACCTAGCCATAGCGCAGTCCGAGTCCCTATAATGCGACTCAAAAACAACAAGGCAGCCGGCGCAGATGGACTGCCAGCAGAGTTGTTTAAGACCGGGAGCGATGAGCTGATAAGGTACATGTATCAGCTCTTCTGCAAAATATGGCTAACGGAAAGCATGCCCGATTGAAATCTCAGTGTCCTTTGTCCTATGCTAAAGAAGGGTGAAACAACGATATGCGCAAACTACCGGGGAATCAGTCGTATAGCTAATTCATATAAGGTTCTATCGAGCGTACTGTGTGAAAGACTCAAGCCGATCGCCAACACACTGATTGAACCTTATCAGTGCGGCATTAGACCTGGTAAGTCCACCACAGAACAGATCTTCCACCTTACGCCAAATCCTGCAATAGACCCACGAGATGCAAATCGATACACACCATCTCTTTATCGATTATAAAGCTGCGTTCGATAGCCCGAGAGATCGCCTGTACGCCATGATGTCTGAGTTCGGTATTCCTGTAAAGCTGATCAGACTTTGCAGGATGACATTGAGCAACACCATTAGCTCTGTCAAGGTACGAACGAACCTCTCCAAACCTTTCAATACCGTTCGAGGTTTTAGGCAAGGCGACCCTCTATCGTGCGGACTCTTCAACATTGTGATAGGTGCTGCGAAAAGCCGGTGTACATCGCAATGGCACTATTTTCTACAAAAGTGTCGAGCACCTTGCATACGCCGATGATATTGATATTATTGATCGCTGCAAGCGAGATGTCACTGCTGCATTTTCCGCTATCGAAAGGATTCAGCAAGAGTTGGTCACCTGGCGGTGAAGGAGGGCAAGACGAAGTATATGCTGTCTACGAGCAAGGACGCGGCGCGATGTCAGCCTGGAGATCAAGCAAAGAATCACACTTGCTAATAGATGTTACTTTGGGCTACGTAAGCAAGTGTGTAGCAGAGCCCTCTCTCGTTCGACAAAAATAACGCTCTACAAGACGCTCATAATATCCGTGCTTCTGTATGGTGCAGAAGCTTGGGTGATGTCATTCTCCGCAAGATCTTCGGTCCCGTTCGTGTCGGGGATGACTTTCACTTTCGTATGAACCACGAGCTGTATGAGCTATACGGCGACATCGAAGTTGTCCAGCGCATTACAATACAACGTTTGCGCTGGCTCGGACATGTACGCATGGACGAAGAAGGTCTAGCGAGAAAGGTATATGAAGCGAAAGCGAACGAAGGACGACGAACCTCTCCAAACTTGGGGTTGAGAATTGGAGAAGGCGCGCTCAAAGCAGAGGGCGTGGAGGGAGTTTTTGAGGTCGGCCGTAACCCGATAACGGGTAGTAAGTAAGTAAAATAAAATTTAACAGTAATTTACAGCTTCTGTGTTAAGTTTTCCCCAATATTATTACACATCCTTATAAAAGGAACACAAAATATTCTTCAGTGTAAAAACAATCGTTCAACAATCATATAATGTATATATTAATAGTTTATACGTTATATATTAGTTAGTATTCATTGGATCAACTGTGCGCTGCGACCTAAAAGATCTATTGTGTCTCCCACTGGTAGTTGACTTTAAGGTTCCTTGTCCAGTGCTATTTTGTGCAGAAGTGCCAAAATTTGTCCTGGTTTCAAGTTCCTCATCTTACTAGTGTCTGAGTCCCCAGGGTGTGAGTCCCCAGCTGTATATGTCTTACTCTGCAGACCACTGGTCACTCCTCCAGTAGGTGTTCTGGAGTTTCGTCATGCTCTAGGCATCTAGGCTCTAGACTGCATATTGCATAATCCACAATTTTTAATTTGTGTAGATGTTTACGCAGTCTACAGTATTCCGTTAGGAACCTGTGATTATCCTAAGCGAGTTTTTACTCAGATACAAATAGTCAGCGGTACACTTCTTGTCATAAATAAGTTTCTCACTGTACCAGGCTCCCAGCGATTTTTCCCAGTAGTTCTCGCTATCTCGCTGCGTTTCTAGAGTTATGCTACCATTAACATAGCTTTGCCCGAGCCCACAAAAAGGCCCGGTCTCCAGAAAGCTGAGGTTGCTTCCTTTCTGGTTATATAGTCAGCCACTTCGTTCCCTGGTATTCCGGCGTGGCCCGGAACCCTGTATATGGTCATCCTATTGGTTTTACCCAATTTGTTCAGTGATCCTAAGCACTGCAAAAATAATGTGTTTTTTTATTATAGGTGTTGTATAGGCCTATCCACTTTGTCTATTGACTGATCTCCGTTTTTAAGAGCTTGGTGAAACAATATCTTGCTATTGACTCGTCCTGGGGGTATTGTGCCAAGAGGTTAGATGCGCTTGCATCCTTCCCTACTGACACACTCACTAGGATTCTAATGTTTGCAGTCGTGGCAGCTCGAGCATTACGGTGTAGACGATTGACCTAAAGTTTGGCTTTTAT
This sequence comes from Drosophila busckii, assembly GCF_011750605.1. NCBI lineage: Eukaryota > Metazoa > Arthropoda > Insecta > Diptera > Drosophilidae > Drosophila > Drosophila busckii. The sequence continues at coordinate 23,448,096 of NC_046605.1, forward strand.
CGGTATTTGAACAACGGTGAACTTGAGCTTATAGCTTATAAAAGTCATCCATGAATAATTGAGTGCTTTGCAGCTTTTCTGTGACAATGTATGCAAGTTCGAGGCCTTTTTATATCACTCCACCGTTGCATTCATTTTATAAGGATATGTAATAATATTGGGGGAAAACTTAACACAGAAGCTGTACATTACTGTTGTTGTGTAATTTTTATCATAAAACTTTAAGTGATTACAGTCTCTGATTTTTACTCTTCTGTGTATTCAGCTTGCAACAGTCAAGGGTAAGACTCCCATTTGTTGCCAATCTCCTTACCACAGGAAAAGCATCTTATCGGTAAATATCAAAGCTGCATATAATCAATGAATAATGTCAAAGATATCAATATTTTTTTGCAAGAAAAAGTAACATAACACTATAAAATATGAAAAGAGTATTTTAAAGATGTGTTATTATATGCAATACGGTGACAAGATGTTAAAGTAGATTCTTGTAGACCTCAACAAAAAATGTTAAATAAAATTGTGTTCAATTATCGCTAAGTTAGCGAGATAAGTGATCTAGGTTTTATAGAAAACACCGATGTCTATGTTCGTCAATGTCTTCAAAATTATGACCATCGATGTACACATTAGAGTACAGCAGGGGTGGCACTTTTTTGACACCATGGTGGCATTCATAAATTATGGGTGGGGTAAATACCAGAGAGCGGCAATAGTGCACTCACCCTAAAAACACTGTACGTACAACCCAGTACTACTGACACATATAAGCAAAACAGTGGCTGATGGGCACAAGAAATATTGTATGTGTCGCGAACATAGTGCACAAGAAAAAGGTTCAAAAAAGTGTTTCAAGTGTTACTACCTGCCTTCGCGGCGGCGTTGCAGTTAGTGCTGACAGACTGCAAAGGCTAAACACAAAGTAGTGACTGTGAATGAGCTTGGTGTAACCGAAAGGAAATTAAAAGCATTTCGAATTGATAGTTCACATCAAGTCACGTTCACATTAAATCACATGCATATATGTCAGCACTGTTGCAAGCAAGTGTTTCAAGTGCAATTGGGTACCAATGTACCCAATGGACACAAAAAAATTCGGCTGCTTGTGTGGGTAGTACCATGTAAGTAACATGGTAATTTTAGGGGTGGGTACACTCCTGCCGTTCTCCGGTACATATATGCAATTTTTCCACAATTTCTTTTCTTAATAAAACCTATATAAGGAAAAAACTATATTTTACATAATAAGTAATATATTTATTAATAACTAGACCTCGGAATTTACTTACTTTCTTATTTTTTATCCGATTGATGTCAAATTTTGTATTAAGGCATTATATCGTTTAAATATTACAGATCTTAGTGTCTATAGAAAATATGCAAAATATATGCAAAAAATATGGAAAAAATATGCAAAATATATGCAATCAATTTCAAAGAAAAAGTGACGTCCACTCGTTAAATATTAAAGTCCCAGCAATATAAGTATATCACTTATGTTCATAGTATTCTTATAAACAGCCGAGGGATGTCTGTTTAACATCCCTCACAATAATTGTAGGCTGTTCATCAGCCAGCCGAGCAACAAGCATAGGCTGGCATCAGCCGCAATTTCGGATGTGTGTACGGATGTCAACATGTTAGTAACGTGTTAATTTTTAGGGTGGGTATACCCATGCCGTTCTTTAGTTCATACATATAGAGTGTGTTATTGTTCTTATTAAATGTTAGACGGGCCTCGGGACAACAGGTGAGTATCAGAGAACTACAGGCACCCACGTGTGACTCACAAGCCATGGGCGAGACCGCATACGGGCGCTCGGAACTATTTATTAATAATAATAATAATAAAGTGCTTCTGCAATAAATATAGCAATATAATAAAATCAATGCAAGTGACGCGTAGGCCATTGAATGTGAATGTATACACGTTGCAAACATTATTTTGTTAACGGTCAATAATTATAGATTGCTTGGTAATAAAGCCATAATAAACATTCTGAACTGAACAGAATATATTTCGGGTAGAGCAATTAAATATAGGTCAATATATTTATTTTAACTTGTACAAGTAATAAAATATTGCTCCGACCTGTTTCTGCATTTGGGAAATACATATTTTAAGCTTAATAGCGGAAAAAGTAAGAACATCGTTTCCTGACTCAAGCTCGTTGCGTATTTAAAAAAGCTCTGCTTAGAGTACAACCACTAAGCATACAACACATAGAGGCGGGCGTCAAATCGACTAAAAATGTGTTGCATAAAATTTTGCTGAACGATTGGACCCCAGGCAAACTCCGTAAACTTTCGTGCTGACGTCGCGGCCCGAACACTCATTGCCGAAATCAAAGCAGAGGCAACCACCAGTGTTGCCGAAAATTTTTAGATAAAACCCTAGATTTTGGGTTTTTTTTGAGAAAAAAAAACCCCAAAAAATAATATTTACAAATTTATAGCCGCAGACCTTTTCTTTTTTTTTTGTTTTTCTTTTTTTTTTTGTTTTTCAGCAATATCCAACATACTAATTACTAGTGAATTCACCAATATCCACAGCATACTAATCACTAGTAAATTCAGAATTTTTATACACATTTTTATAATTAAAGGGAAAGAATCTTATGTTGTTGTACAAATGTGTGTAACAGGGATAAGTAGGTATGGCAGATGGATGTATGACCATCAGGAACAAAAAGAGCTAAAGGACCAAAATTATGTATGTAGCAGAGAACGGATGGGTGGCATTTTAATTTACAAATATTATTAAATAATGTCTCCAAGGCTTTCATCTGTCAAAAACGATATTATATTTTCATATGGAAGTTAAATCAATTAGATACATTTTATATACACTTTAACTAGAGCTTAGTGATCGCAGCCAACACACGCACGCACTCCCAAGCAGATACACGCAAACAGCCAACGCGTCACAGCTCGTTTTCGCTGTAGCGTCAGCAGCGACGCCATCGCCTGCGTCGGCAGCGACGTTTGTATTTATATTGAAAATTAGATTGTGAATATTCCTAAGTTATTTATATGATCGTTCTGAAATTTTGTGAAAAAAAATGACAAGGCGCATTTGTGATTTATATTAGATTCTTAAATATTTTTTAATTACTTAATATTGCGGGTGTAATCCTATTTTTCGATATGCGTGGGAGGGAATTATATCCTGGGAATTATAGCACTTACATACATACCAAGTTTTGTTGCTCTAGCAATTATAGTTGCTGAGAAACACGCACTCATACAAAGGGACGGACATGGCTATATCGACTCAGTATGTATTGCTGATCAGAAATATATATACTTTGTGGGGTCCTTCTCCCTGTCACATACACAAACCAAAAACTTTATATAAATACGAGAAAAATTAAAAAGTCCATGTTTTCTGGAACAGTTTTCAAAACTTTATAGATTGTAATTGTTTTGGATGACGATTGCTTATCATTATTGTACCATGTTTTTATTTCAATATGTATGTACATACATCTATTATATAATTATACCTATTTTATTTGCAAATGATGTAGTACGGAGCTTTAATGGTCTCACAATTCTAGCTCGTTGCTATCATCGGATAGCTCTACGATTGTGATGAACAGCGATTGGCCTTGGGCTCAAGGAATAATTAATGCCGGAGTAATATGTTTTAATAAGGCGACTCATGTACTCTGATTAACTAAAGCTCACACTACACCATATCATAAGTCGGCAAGTCGACAAAAATTACTGCACTCTTCCAGTCTTAAACCAAACACTAAACTGAAGCTCACATTACTCCGCAATGTCACTGTTGCCGAGCAGTCCCAGCATAGTCACAAAACAACTAACGGAACTTCTGTACTCATACACGAAAATGTTTTCTGACCATTGCAGCTGTAATGCTCTAATACAGGGTGTTCAGCGCTTGTCAATTGCGAGGGTTACTCATGCATTCTAATATATGTACATACATATATGTATGTATTATAGTGACTGTTACCTGTTAACTTGACATTTGTGCACATATGCACATAAATTAAAATAAAATAATAATGTAATTATCATAAAAACATATCCAATTGTTACCACTGTACCACCAATGCACTGTGTTGACATATTGCATTAATGAGTCCAATTTGACCAAGTAGACTGTAATCAGCATCAATCCATTTTATCTAGAACACAGCGTTTGTACACTTGATGCTCGAGAGCAGTTCTGGGTTGTGCGTTTCGATTCCGATTAATGTCATTCGTGGGATGCTGCCCTTCGGAATCTCTTACGGACAGTTCCATTATTTTTGAATCTCGCTTAAGAAAGAAAATATTATTTTTCTTTTTATACATATGTACATATGTATGTACATACATACATATGTTTGACTGCTTTTGACTGAACATTTGTTTCATCACTTTTTTGTCAAGGACTCCGGTTTTAGACATCGGATTTTTTATATGCCCTTTTTTGAACCTATACAAATTACCCCTATCAAAATTGGTAAAGAGAATTTAAAATAGTTTGCGAACTTATAAAATACATACATTCATATTTCATACATTTTTCTGCACGCGAAAACATAATCTTGGCATGTACATATGTATGTACATAATTTAATATAAGATTTTATATTTCAAGTTTCCTGCCTGGGTACGGTTGGGCGTGCATTGTACTACGTACTCAAAAATACATACATACACGTACACATACGTAAGTACAAATATATCTGATGAAGTTCGAATATTTAAAAATGTGTAACGCCTGTTCATCGGCTGCTGTGCTCAGCGCATGCTCTCTTGCAGCCCCCATATTCCTATTCTTTACCTTCCATTCTCTTTTTATTATTTCTCTCGAGACGGTAATATTTCCTTTGTGTGTTGATTGTGCCCTGTGAATAAATAAACGTACGTTCATATGTATATTATAAAGTTAAGAGAAATACATACATACCTTTACTTTAAAAACATACATACATTTGAATGTACTTCATATTTGTTTATATGTACATATGTATGTACGTACATACTTATAGAGAGATTTATAATTTTATATGAATGCATAGTTGCTCGCAGTTTGTTTATGTTAAATCTCTCAAAATGTGAGAAACTTTCAGCGCGAACGGACGTGTGTTTTTTAAATATCGACAACAACGGAAGATAATAAATTTGTAAATAATAATCCAAAGGACTTTTCTGACAGTAAATGTGTAATCATAAGTGTATGTATGTTTGATAAATGTTCAATAAAAATTTATACAAATTTATTAGCACATACTTATATATATTTTAAAATATAAATGCATGTGCAATGCATATGCATATACATACATACATATATACATGCATAGATGTATGCACATACCTACATATGTATATGTGTAGTTAACTTATGTATATAGATTACATACATAGTATGTACATATATACCTAGGTACTAACAATTATTTTAAAAAATGAGTCAAATGGATTATCATCAAATGTACATACATATACATATGTACATGTATGCATGTACAGATGAATGTACATTCATGTAGTGTCCCTATATACATACATACATGTGAATATAAATACATATGTACATTGCACACGCATTTTTGATCTTGTTGTTTAATACATACATATGCATATATGTATAAATTTATAATGTAACATACATATATGTACATATATATGTATGTATTTATGTATGTGAAATGTGTATATTTGTATGTTAGGTCATCGATCGTTCTATTCGCGATCTTTGCGTTGAATGTTCTATCATTTAATGTGACGCCTTCCTTATCAGCACAAAATGGTTGTCTTATTACGCTGTTCTCGCATTTTGCATTCGGGTAGAAAAGATAATGACAAAACTTGAGAGAAACATGTACATAACGCATACATAAGTAATTATACATAATACAAAAGAATCTACTCCTGTATGTACATACATATGCATACATATGTACCAGAGAACGGCAATTGTGGCACTTTTTATGCACAATGGTAGCACACACAAAAAACAAGTGCGAGACTATACGCTCACAATGACAACACGGGACAATATACGCACACAGACACAACAAAAAATTGTGTGTGTGGCGCACAAGCAGCGCACAAAACAGAGATCACGTGAAAAGGTCGTTGTGTTTTTATCACACACGAAGCAAGCGCAAGGAAATGTGCGCGAGGCCGATCGGCTGGCATAAGCATAAGCGAGAAACAATATCGCTTGCTGTCTCGCTCTGTTTGCATTGGGCAGCGACGCCGCCGCGACAGCAGGTAGCGAAACAGAAGCTCGCAGAAATATTCTGACCTTTTTCTTGTGTTTTGCTTCGGGAAAGAATTGCCTGTGCACAAAATGCTGCTTGTATCATTTTTTCTACGCACAAGTAATTGCATTGTGATCTCATCAACAATTTCGATTGTGTGTGGCAGTACTACCATGGTGTACGCGTTGTGTTTTTAGGGGTGTGTGCACTCTTGCCGCTCTCTGATATGTACATACTATGTATGTACAATGTACATATTACATTGCAATTTACGCCTAGTGCATACTTAAGAAAAATAAACAGCAATTATTGCATCGTGGGCAATATTTAAAATTGTTCTCAGAATTTGTACTGGGTACCCAGTGCTTTTTCAAAATTAGCAAGCAAAAGTGCTTGTATACAAAATGTTTTTGTTGTATTGAAGCAGGGGCGTCCAAGCCCTATGCTCAGAGTGCTCATTTGTTTTTGTAATTGCTCTTCAGTATAGGATGAGCAAATGCGTGTATATCAGAAAACGGCAGGGGTGGCACTTTTTTGACACCATGGTGTGGGTAAATACGCGCACAAGCAAAACAGAGGCATATGCCTTTACTCATATACACAAGAAGCATGGGTGTTTGCAAGTGCCGAAAAATAAGGGCAAAAGAAAATGTGCGCACATGCAAAATGTAAATGCATTGGCAAATTACACAAACAATTTTCGAATTTTTTTTTATGTCTCGCCTGTGCGAGCATAGCGACAACACTTTCATGTGTCTATTGCTGCCTTGTCTCGACTGCGCGAGCGTGGCAACAACACTTTCATGTGTTTGTTGTTGTGTCGAAAACTTTTTTGCGAACTTGTTGTTGCTTTGACGAAATGCGTGCACTTAAAAAAAATGAAACAGCTTGCTGGACTACGAAATTATCATTGCCTGCGCAAACTTTGGACAAGTAAGCGATGCCTAATTTCTTTCCAGCGTATGAAATAAAAATAAGTTAACGGCATCTTTACTTGTGTTAGTGTTTTCGTATTAATTTATTGGTAATTTGCTCTTCCCTATGCAAGCGTTTGGGCGCCCCTGTATTGAAGTATAAAAAGTGTGTTGTTTTGTGCACAAAAATTTATTTGTGACAAAAGAAGGCAACTTTTAAAATTTCGATAACATTCGAACTATTTGATTTGTTGATAATTACTTTGCTTTTTTATTAAGAAACATTTTTACTAAGAAAATAATACAGTATTTCCGTCAGCATTTTTAAAATATAAACATGCTTAGCTCATTAAATATTTTTTTTATAGATTTGTAGTGAAAATTTCAGTTATTTATACACCTTGACATTTTTTGTAATAAATGGGTATTATGATGTTGTGAAAATAAATATAACAAAGAAGGATACGTGTCAGACTCCATAAAGTATATCTTTCTTGATCAGCAAGATAATCTAGATTGACATATGTTGTTATGTCCGTTCGTCCTACCTGATGCACGAGCAGCAGATTCTCACCAACTATAAGAGCTACAGCAACCATTTTTTTACAACCATTTTTTTACAGCAACCAACAAATTTTTTTATTTCCTCTTCCTCTTCGATTTATGTCCACAATATTAGACTGAAAAATCTAAAAGCAATATCAAAAACAGATTTAGGGTATTCATAGTGTTGTATCGTTGCAAAAGAGATTGTTTACCACACTGTATATGTGAGCATCCCATTCCGAAAGGTGTGGACGTTAAAGTGTTGCAAAGTTGAACTTGACAGCTGTTCGACTACTGTGAGTTTGTTATTGAGAGATTAAATATGCCTTTTAATGGTGTGAAACTGTCCATTGTGGTATGGCGAGCAGTTCATGACAGTAAAGTAAAAAAGCAAAAGGCTTTTATGATGTAAACTTTGCATTAGAAAAACTCAAATAAAATTATAATTTATTTACTAACTATTATTATTTTATTAATTAAAATTTTAATATTTTACCGTATTTCATCCGGCATCCTCAAGTGGCATGGTCTCACTCAGGATCGTTTTCATGCTTCCTTGAGGCTGGAAAAAAAAAAAACAAACATAGCTGATAGAGCTGGGAAAAAATCGATTCTGTTTTAGAAAATAAAATCGAAAACAAAAACAACAAAACCAAAATACACTCCAACGACTTAAATTTAGAAAACAAATTCAAAAAATAATAAAAACAAATATTTTTATAATATAAAAACAAAAAAAATCGAAATCAATTACTCACTGGTTTATGCCAGAAAAATTAAACAAATTAAATTATATAAAAAATAAATTTCTATACTTAAATTAAAAAAATTAAAGTTCACCATACCAAAATAAAAAGCAAAAAAACCACTGGTTTTCCTGGCAAAAACGAGCATATATATCATAATACATCAAGCCCTACTAAATACTCGCTCCGATTCTGTTGAGCTAGCTGGAACGCACAGATAGCGCAGAACACTTAAAGATATTTAATCATTTTAAATCAGAATTCTAACGCAATTATCCCTATTTACACGTCTTCTTCTTGTTCATAAGGGTAGAATTTATCTTAAACATGGATTCGGTACGTCGATTAATCAATTGTTTCTAAACCGAATGGATGCATTTATTTATGTAGTCGACATTGACATCGATTGTTTCCCAGCTCTATTAGCTGAGTTGGCTTTGATTTGACTTTCGCTCTTCAAGCACTAAATTACACCAAATATACCAAAATATGTAGTATTTTCAATAATTTTACAACACTATTATTGCAATGCTACAACGATTTTCAACGATGTTTCTTATGCACCGTTATTTTATAATTGTCAAGAATACAAGAATGCGTTTTAAAAAAAATTTTTTTGGACTCTTGATGTTGAAGAATTAAAATTAATAATATTTTATTCAGAAACAAAAAATCAAAATGAAAAACTTATTTAATTCAGTCACAGTATTAAAATTAAATCAAAATTAAAAAGTAAGTAATTAAGTCACAGTATTCAAATTAATGTATTTTGTAAATATTAATTAATTAGAAATAAGTAAAAAGGAATAAAAACGAATGAATATAGAAAAATGATTTAATCCTCTTCTTCAAATAAACTTAAATTGTCGATCGCACTATCCAAATGAGTTGAGTTAAGCTGGACAAGAAGAATATCGTGACCAGAGAACGGCAAGAGTGCGCACACACAAATCACAAGAAAAAGGTCAACATATTTTTTGTATGTTTTCTGCGTGCTTCTGTTTCGCTACCTGCAGTCGTGTCGCCGTCGCTGCCAATGCAGCCAGAGCGAGATAGCAAGCGATATTTTCTCTCGCTTATGCTTATATGCCAGCCGATCGATCTCGCGGACATTTCCTTTGCGCTTGCTTCGTTGTGGCTAAAAACACAACGGCCCTTTTCTCGGATCTCTCTGGGTGTTTTGTGCGCTGCTTGTGCGCCGCACACACAATTTTTTGTTGTGTCTATGTGCGTATATTGTCCCGTGTTGTCATTGTCCACGCGTTAATTCGCGGTCCCACTGTGCATGGACCGAAATTGTTAAGCGCTGTGCAAAGGTTGGCCTTCTCTCTCTCTCTCTCTCTTCGCATGCGCAGTTCGGTGACCAAATTTTAGTACATCATTCCTTGTCCCCTTTTTTTTTGAAGATCACTCGCCTGGCTCTTTTATAGCGCTGTCCGAGGCGAGTGATCTATACCAACTTTAGAGTACTCTTCTGCGGGTAAATCGGGCGCGTAGCTGACTGCCACAAGCGTAATGGTTACTGTAGTTTTTGTCACAAAGCTGCAAGTTTCTTTTTATTAATAATCTACAGACATTCATGACATATCTTACCTTAGGCGCACTAAGGCTCGAGAATCAAATTTCACTATTATATGTATTGATATAATATTTTTTATACACGCACAGCGCAAAGCACAGGCGTTTACACGTTCTTGTTAGCGCTTGTATTATTAATTAAATATCGCTGGCACTTGTGTAAAAATGTTTTTAGAACTTAAAAATGTTTTAGCAGACACGTGCTGAAAAGTTATAATTAACTGGTCACAAGAAATACATTGACTGATTTCACGTCAGCTCACTTGTTAGTTTCATCAGAGACTAAAATTTTGAGCGGTGCTGTATTTTTCTGCAACGCTTGCCCTTCCACTATGTTTGCTATCTTCCCTTTTTATACACTTTGACATTTTTGTAAAAAAAATGGAAAAAGGGTATTATGAAGTTGCTCAAATGTAACAGAAGAGGAGGGTGCGGCCAGACCACATAAATTATTTCTTGATCAGTCGACAATGAGTCAATTAGCCATGTCAGTTCCGTCGTCCCGTATTGTATGAGTTGCGTGTTTCAGCAATCTATAGAAAGGCTTAGAGAAACCAATTAGGTATTAGGTGCTTCTTATCCCAGGACACTAACGTTTTATTTTATTTTTTTTATTTCCTCCCCCGCTCCCCCGAAATCGAAATCAGATAATAAGACAGTAAAAATCGTTTAAAAATCTAAAATTAAATCACAAATTGCTTAGTCATGTTTTCGACCGAACGATCAGTAGATCCTGAATTATATATTTCAATTTATTCTGCTGCGGGGTGCAAGTGCTGACGCGCCATACAAACGACGCTGCCGACGCCGCGGCGGCGTCGCTGCCGCTACAGCGAAAACAAGCTGTGACGCGTTAGCTGTTTTGTGTATATGTATGTGTTTATGAGTGCATGCATGTGTGTGCCGCGATGCCCTAGTCAAAGTGTATTTAAAAGTTAGTGGCTCCAAACTTTAATTTGTCCACTTGTTTAGATACAAAATAATATGAAAATGTATTTTATTTTTTTTGTTTTGCTAATTTTTTGAAACATTTTTTTTTTGCAGTGGAGCAAGTTGAATTAAAAAAATCGCGTGCGTTTCTGTATTCGTTATTTTATTGGTGTATTAATGTATTAATGAATTGCTCTGCTATAAGCAGCTTTTGGTCAATTTTTTGAGTCAGCTTGACCACGCCTACCCCAACTGCCCATATAAATATAATAAATTTTATTAAATTATTAAATTATATTTTGTTTTTTTTTGTTTTTTGTGTGGCTTGAATAATAGGAACAATAGGAACTATATTAATTTGTTAAATTTATGTTATTAGAATGAAAATGTAAGATACAGGCATTCAGTCGTTCTAGCACATCTAGATAATTAAGCCATCGGAAAAGCCGCAAAAAGCCCAAACCGGATTGTTATTATATTTTTATGAATAGGTTTTACTTTTTTTTGCATACATTACACATCGCAGAAATACGTAGAAGACTTTTTTCTCTACAGAAGACAAACACTTTGGTTAGATTCTTTCTTATTGGACCACACAAAACAATACACATATTATCAGATATAACAAATTTTGACACAAAATCTCTTCATACAACTCAATTTACATACCTCGGTCTTCAAAATCCATTTTTAATAATAAACAATTTGCTTATCGTGCTGAATTGCCAAGCGCACAAAGTCGACAAAAGTTTCCCGCTGTTTAATCGGCTCGATAAAAAATGCCAGGTTGTATTTTTAGCAAAAATATTTATTGATGCTTTCTACAGAGGGAATCTAGTATACATATGGTTGTTAAATAAAAATATAAATTTGCTTCAATTAAATTTTCGACAGTTAACGCAATACAGCTCGTTTTTCTGTAGTGTCAGCAGCGACAATTGAATGACGCGTCAGCTAGCGCATCCGGCTGTCTATGTATATTGAAAATTGAAGAACGTAGTAAGGCTTCTGTGATTTATTTTTTTTCAAATTTTTCTATCAATATTTTGAGCTTAAATCAGTGTGGATTGATTATCAAATCGGTTTTAACCGTCTTGCGGGGTGGGGGAAGGAAATAAAAATAAATAAAATAAAAGCTTTTTGGTTTGGGCACATGTAGGAGCACCTACAGCAACAGTTGCTTATACATCCAGACGGTCGGACGTGCGGGCATGGCTATATCGACTCAGTTTGTTTTGCTGATTAAGGATACCTTTAACATACCCTTTTCCATTTTAAATAAAAATGCCAAAGTGTATAAAAAAACAATTAATCTTTTTGACCTGTGTTTGAAATATCCATAAAAGCTTGCACAAGCTAAGCTTCAACACAACAGCGATATTTAAAAAATCGAGAATTGTCAGGTGTGCATCAGCCACACAAACAGTATTGGTAAACATTTCTAGTTTTCATCTGTTGCCGGCGGCAAATCTGAACACAGTAAATGAAAGATCATTTAATTTCTCATATGACTTTGTATACTCATTTTGATTTTCATTTAATAAAAGTTCTGTGAGATTCCATCCCAATTTTCTTCTATCTATTTGATTGATTCGAGTTTTCATCTCGTCAATATTCATACATGATTTCTCACTGGTTGTTACAAGTTTGATATTCAGATTTTATTCAGTTTTTCATTAATTTAAATTTAAATTAATATCTTTTAACCGAAACGAATAATATTTATTTTTAAGTCAAACAAAAGCTGAAAAAGCTAAAATCCTAACAGACTTTCCATGAAACTTTGAGTTTCGAACCTAAAATTGTTTATTTATTGTTTATTATAAATTTTGAATTCTAGTTCATATCAAATGTTATTGTTTCTTTCGCAGGCCACATTTGACGTGACTATGCAACGGTTTTGAGTAGCAAGGCAGTTAGTAAGCGTTGACACCAAGACTAAGCAGCTTTTTAAACAACCAAAAAGCCTGCAAAAACTCTTGGGGAGCAAGAAAATTGTGGACGCATCTATTGTGATGATGTTGCTAGAGTCCAGAAAAAGATTGCGGCCAGGAATTGGGTTTAATATTGGTCGCGTTCTTAATAATATTAACTTTGCATTGGTGATAGCAACATTATGGTTGATTGTAATCTCGGTGCATGCAACAAACGCTCAATTAAATGAGGGGAAGCAGAAAATACCGGGGTTTAAAAACATTGAATCCGTTGGTGAGACCAATAATAGAAACAGCAAACGTAACCATCAACTTGAACAACATTTTATAACTCAAGACAAACTACAAAGGCACAATCATCGTATATATAACAGCAAGTATACCATTAAGCAGCTATTAAATATGCAGAAAGTACCTAAGCTATCTAATGACATTGACATGGATCCCTGTAAGGCGGGTGAGTACACATCATAACATATTACTTTTTTGGCCTTCAGCAAGCCACACAGTAAATACGAAAATAATGTTAGCTTAAAATGTCAAAGTGTATAAAAACAAGTAGGACAGCATTATAAGTTGGGCGCCACCATACATATGTGCATATTGACTAGGGCATTGCACCAAAAACACACACGCGCACACGCACTCAAAAACATATATATACAAAACAAATAACGCGATATAGCTTGTCGTTAGAAGCTACGCTTACCCGGAAGAATAAAAGGTTGAAAAATATAAGCAAATTGCTTCAACAATAGGAGAACTTACAGACCAAATTTGTATCTCCAGCTCTTGAAGTCTGTCTCTTATAAAAAAAATATCAAAGTGTATAAAAAGTAGATTACTGAGATGGTCGGCACTATCTACATATATTTTGTCAAATTGATGGAGAGCAAAAGAATGCTCGAAGCGTAAACAAATAATTTGACATTGGTTTAATTACAGTGCACTGCATGGGTTTTGCGAATAAAGTGGGTCAGTGTTTTGGAATGATATTTCGTACTGAACACGAATCCAAAGTTACGAATCATTACGGTAGTACTTTATTGCAGACAGATCTTGACCGCTTTTTCAATTGGTGTAGATAGATTTTATTAAAACTTAACTGTTCTAAATGTAAAATTATGTCCTTCCATAGACACTCACCTCACATAGTCACATAGATTGGCAGAAGTAAATGACTTAGGTATTCTCCTTGATAGTAAGTTAAAGTTTGACAAGCATATTTCTTTACCTGTCAGTAAGGTAATTCAAGTTCTCGGTTTTATCAAACGATGGTCTAAGGAATTTGATGATCCTTACACATTTAATTACTTTATAGATCTCTTGTTTGTTCGATTATGGAATATGGCTCTGTTGAAAAAAAATTTTTATTATTCGCTAAGCGAGGAGGAGTTGAGCTATCATCTTATACTAATAGATTACTTTTAATTAATCCCCAATTGTTAACTAACCGCCGGATTATGTTATGTGTCATGTTTTTGATTAAATTAGTTAAGGGGGAATTTGACTCCTAATATTTGTTGAGTCAACTTAATTTTTCAGTTCCTGCTAGGTAAACAATGTCAAGGAAACAAAGAGACAAATGGAGAAGATAGACAGCAGAAAAGTTCCGTTACGTCCCTATATAAGTGCGAGTGCAAACAGGAACAGGGTCAGTCGATACGTGGGACTTTCCGTAGCAAGAATAAAGGATCGAGGCCAGAATCAAGGGAAGATCAATCTAGTGTCAAGTCAAGTTACAAGCGTGGTAGAAGGGTCTGGTGAACCAATTAACACAGTCGAGCGTGTAATCCGTTTTATACAAAGCAATCTGGTGTAATCCTAGCGACCTAGCGTGTAATCCTTGTTGTGCGAACAACCTTGGTGTAATCCTAGTGAACTAGCGTGTAATCCTTATTGCAATCTGGTGTAATTCTAGCGACCTAGGGTGAAATCCTTGTTGTGTAAACAACCTGGGGTAATCCAAGCGAACTAGCGTGCAATCCTTATTGTATAAATACTGGTAATTAATTGTTCTAATCAAAGCAGCGTTTAGCAGCGTGTGGGACCTACTATCGTGTTAGCTTAAATGTTAAGGCGTAATCTGTAGTATACAACCTACTAGTCTGGCGAGGTAACCTGACGCGCTGGCCCCGGCTCATTTGTTGTCGGCAATATGGGGTAGGAAAAATTTAATGCCACTGAGACGCTTACTCTGACTTCTAATTAATATTTTATTAAAATTTCGCGTGCTTTAATTAATCGGACTCAACACTAACGGACATGTGCAACTATGCACAGCTCATACTACCCTGACAATAGACTATCCACGGACGACATGACTCCAACAATGATTAAACTATTAATTCATGACTTTAGATTTCAGGATTAAATTTAATAATTTACTTTTTAACAATTTAAAAAAAAAATGAAGTCTCTAAATATTTTATAAATAAGTGTAAATTTTGCATTGACATTTATAAAATTTAATAAATTTTAAAATTCTTAATTACAGACAAAAATTATTTGAAATAGAAAGAGAGGCATGTGTGTCTTTGTATTCAATATAAATAAACAGTTTTATTCACACGCATATATAGATATAGAATTCATGAAAATGTATAGGCTTATGGCCTTAGATTAAATTATTTTTTCGAATTAACTTACAGCGTTATAATTGAATTCCTCCTTGCCGTCGTTGAGCTCAGAAATGCGAGGATGGACGTTAGCTAGCTGTTGAAAAATTTATAATATTCCTATGTCTATATATGGCTATACATGCATGCCCGAAAGAAAATTTATAATTTTTCTTTAAAATAATGATGAACTAGAATTAATTAGAACTATGAGGATTTTTTCTTTTTTGCCTCTTGCTTTTTGGAGTTTGGTTGTTCGATAACTTATACGTTACAAATTGCGAATTTTTTTTTCCAGACGAGCTAAATCATGAAAGGTGCGTTATAATTAAAAGAATTATTCATTTCTGATTTGCCTGCTGCGCTGCTACTGGGTCTATGTTGGGGTATGTGTGACGGATGAAGATGTTGAAGATTTGAATGTTGCATCTTGAAAATCTGCGTGATTTGCTGCTGTAGATGTTGCTAATGTTGGTTAAAGTTTTTTTTTATTTCTTTTTTTCTTTGTAGTGCCGGCGGTTGCTGCTGCTATGATAGTTGCGGATATGGCGGCTTGAATATTGGTTGTAGTGGTAGTAATGTGTGGCTTGAACCAATTATCAGCCCACATTCGAGCTGGAGTTGATTCTTAATTTTCTTGTATTCGCTCAGCGAAAGCGTAAACGGCAAAGGTTCAAATGTTACTATTGCAATTCAGACAGCATCACACGCGATTACTTTTTCGAAATGTTACTATTTTGAGTTATACAATTTTCTTGTGCATTGTGGGCTACAATTTTTTCCCGACGCACTTGCGCAATGTGACTGACTTTGTCTAATTGGAATTATGAACTAATCTGATTGTTTTCACGTTTCTCCCAGGCGAGAGCTTTTTCTTTTTCTTGCTAGACAGTGAGTTTTTTTTATGCATAGCAACAAACATTGCTTGGCGGCGGCGCTATCGTATGATTTTACGCGGGTTTAGCTTTTTTTTTTTTGAGTGACGTTCTAATTAGAGTGCCGATTTAGTTTTAAGCTCAATGCGCTAAAAGCTTAAAAGGTTTCACTTAAAAAATAATAATAAATGTTCATGTAAATGTTGTGTGTATTTTACCAATCTTATATACAAACGAATAATAATCATCAATAATTTACAATAATAATATCAAAAATCACTGATATTCATTAAAAATTTCGATAATTAACTTATTGATAGATTGTAGAAATTTCGAATCTTTCGTTATTTTTTTTTTTTTTTTTGATTTTCATAACTTAAACGTTTTCATAACGAGAGGTCATCTCGATATATTTTAAATTTATATCTATAAAGCTAAGCTTTTGAACTTTTGGATAATTTGACGAATATTCGATTACTTTTGATTTTATTAACAATAATTCCTCTGCCTCCACATGGATGGTTTTGGTGAAACTGTCAGCTTTTTATGTCTTTTGTAATTGAGAAAAACTTTTAGTTTTCCCAGATTTACGGGCGGCATTTTCCAAAATTCCAGAAAATACCTGATTTGTTCAATCTGAATCAGGATATGAAAAAATCGTTCAGCCCGAAGGCTTTCAATATATCAATGATTGCAATTACACGCACAGAGTTTATCGAGGTTTGATCAACTAGAACAACGGTTAAGCTTAAATAACTTTTAGAGCGCGTAGCAATAATTTTTCAGATCTAGTTTAAGTAGGAGTTTAGAATACTTTGTTATGACTTTGATTTGATGTGGAAAAAATCCTGGCGAACTTTGTCTCGCCCTAATTCGACGCCTTTTTATAACCACAGGGTAATAGCACTAAGCAAGAAATATATAGAGGCGTCAAACAGCAAAAAAGTTCTATCAACCAAACGGCTGAGCCTGGAAGCCCAGAGCAGCCGAACGGAATGTCTAGAACCCCAGAGTGCCTTGGCTGTTTCGAGCTCGAAGCGTTCGTTCGAAAGCAAGCACAACAAGAAATCTGTTTTCAGATGCGCGAGATCGATTGTGCGTTTATCGATTGAGTCGCTGCTGCTGCGTTCTTACGCGCTGTGGTTCTCGTTCTCTGTATGTGTTATATTTATAAAGCGCTCGCACGTTTTGGTGCGTATCAAAACACTGTTGCCTGCGGTTCTTTGTTTTTTTAGATCTGGCGATTGTTTGCGGTCAATAAGCAAGGTTTTCCGCACGGCTCAATTTGCTATGAACTTCATGACAATTAAAAGTGCTGCGGACGAGACAATATTGGTTAGATCGCTGATAATTTTCAGATTCCTTTTTCTAATTGCCATTCGCGGACAACCGCGCAACATCCTGCATAAAATAGGTAATCTGCACGCATTCCGACTATATGAAGTAAATATGTTAATGTTATACAGTAAACAAATTATTTTGTTATTATATAATAAACACATATTAAGGCTAATTAATATAGTTTAAAAAATTTATTTAGAAATCTTATTTGATTATACCTAAACGTACCATTTAACTTGTCATAAAATGAAGGGTATACATAATTCTTATTATTTTTAATATTATTTTCTCTTTTTTCTGCATGTAGCTGGTATGCTTTCTTATATTCGCTCACATAAATCATTTGCAGTCGTTTAGCGGCAGAATTTTATCATTGGCAAAGAGTGAGACAGCAATCACAAGAATCTGTCAACGAAGAGTACAGCGATAGCCGCGTGGATTGTGAGGCGACAGGAAAAGAACAGCGGCAAACAATGTTTTGCATGCGATACAAACCTGCTGAAGCTGTACACATATATACACATACAACGAAACGAGAGCAACAGCCGCAGTAGAAACGCAGCGCGTGCTCAACTGCGAACGCAGTCATGGCGACTGAAAAACAGATTTCTTGTTGTGCTTGCTTTCGAACGTGCTTTCGAACGAACGCTTCGAACTCGAAACAGCCGAACGCACTCTGGTTCTAGACATCCTTCGGATCTGCTCTGGGGTTCCATGGCTAGTCCGTTGTTGAAGCACTTTTTTTTTGCTGTTTGACGCCTCTATATATTTCTTGATTAGTGGTAATAGTCAAACACAGATAATTAAAATTTCAAATTGATTTATTTTATTTAACGATATTAATCCAGTCGAAACATCAACAGGAATTCGCCATTGCCAAGTGCCAGCAGTTGTCTCGAGAATTCAGCAGCGGGCGTGTCATTTTGCAATGTGACTCTCATGTTCGTGGTTAATTTCAGCTTCTTGACATATCTCCGCAATGAAGACAATTTTGGCATGCATTAACTTTATCGGCAGCCCCAGATTTTGGGATGACGGGAAGTGTTTGACGATAATCTCCGGACAGCAATATCAAAGAATCACCAAACAGTTTCGAATCACCGCGTAAACCATTCATCATTCGGTCAACTGCCTCCAAAGCTTGCTCGTGCATTCATCTCAAATGATGATTTTGCATTCTCGCATCAATTTCGCTGTCGCCGAATTCTTGCTTATCGTGGCTTGTCAAGCGTGAGAAGATTCATGGGCAGCTTCAAGCTGAATATGCAGTCCGACCGCCTGCCAAAAATGTGGCAGAATCGAATCAACTAAATGACAAATGTCTTGCCTGTTCTGCTCGGCATTCAAAAACGGCACATTTGTGTAGACTGGCCAAGTTATCTTGGTTTTAGTGCTGCTCCGGTTGAAATTCGTGATTGAAAGCATCGTGCACTGAGCGATGTGGCGCTGGCATTCCAAATGTCGAGAGTAGACTGCCGCACATGAACATGTCTTTGATCTTAGTTGTGCATTTTTCTGTTAATGGCAAGAATGAAATTCGTAGTTGTCCTGCGAACGTCTATTAAAACGTCGTCAGCCATATCGTCCTTGTACTTTTCCCACAGTGCGGTCGGGTACCGCCATACACAGTACGCAGGAATTCGAAGAATGTAGGGCCTCTAAAATATAACAAAAGCAAGCATTCGTCTTGGCGTGGATGAACTATGTATATTCGTCCGAGTGGATCAGCGTGAATCTGTGCTATATGGGCTCGTGTCGATTCATTACTTTCGGTACGTTCCTCCCGTGCGTGACTTTCATGGTCATTCCGACTATATATTGCACTACGTGTACGTCGTCTAATATTTGGTCGTCTAATAGCAGGCATTATTCCTACAAATTAACTTTACTCAATATAAATTAAATAAAAAAAATGTCAAAGTGTATAAAAATGAATAAGTCCGGGCGTCTGATCGTAACTTTGACTGATTGAAACAAATAATTTTGATAAATGTAATTTTATTGGATATTTTTTAATTATCTTAACTGAAAAAAATGTTTAACCAAATCGGCCCAGCCGATCTCAAGTAGTATTTTAGTTTACATTTTTAAGGCTTCATTTTTATATGTTAAGAAGAAGGTGAGGAATACTGCAAGTTATGGTCAGATAAAATAAAAGATGTTAATTATCAAACTGTCGCCTTCAACCTGAAGCCGCAGCGGAATAACAATAAAACCATGTTGTGATTGTTGTTCAAAAGAACTTGTAAATTGTGATTCAAATTTAGATTCTGAATAAATTTTCAAATATTTTGCTTAATCTTTTTGTGAACATTTCTTATTGAAATGTTGAAAATTTTAAACATAAATTATTTTCTTAATAAATAATATGCCTAAAAAAACTAATTTTTTAATTTGTGTAATTGCCTTACAGTTGTTTGGTATTTTTCCGTCCGAGCGAATATGAAGTGTTCAGTAAAAACAACTCATTTAAGTTTAAAATTAATCAAATCAAAAGATATAACAATCATTAATTTTATCAATTAAAAAGAATATGAAACTATATTGAAAGGCTTTTTCTGACATTCTTTATTTAAGACCAATGCTTGATTAATAAATTCAGCACCGTAATTAATCGAGCTTTTACAGCATAAGTGACCTTTTAAGAGCACCACGCTGGAAAAACATTGAAAAGAAAATACAAAAATAAATGGACCAAAATACCAATACCCATGGATTGTGGATGCTACCATGGTGCTTAAAAAATGACAACACTGCCGTTCTCTGATCTCTAATGTACATACATAAAAGACACGTAAAAATACAGAGACACATAGAAAATGCAAGACCGTTTTTAATTTCAAGTGTTAGACTTGTGGGTTGAATCTTAAATGACACATAGTTCCACACAACTGATTGTCCAAAGTGGAAGGATGTTTATTAAAAAATGCTAGGAAATTTCAAAATTATGTATATGTTGGATACTTATTTACTTAGGTGGCCATAACAACCCGTTATCGGGTTACGGCCGACCTCAAAAACTCCCTCCAAGCGCCTCTGCTTTGTGCGCGCCTTCTCCACTTGGTTTTTCATCGGAGGCGTGGTCGTCCATTTCGTCGACCTTCGTTGGCTTTCGCTTCGAATACCTTTTTCGCTGGAATTTCTTCGTCCATGCGTACGACATATCCGTGCTAGAGCAAACGTTGTATTGTAATGCGCTGGACAACGTCAATGTCGTCGTACAGCTCGTGGTACATACGAATACGAAAGTCGTCCCCAACACGAACGGGACCAAAGATCTTGGTAGAATTTTCCTCTCGAACACTGCAAGAGCGGCTGCATCCGCCTGCGACATCACCCATGCTTCTGCGCCATACAGAAGCGTGGATATTATGAGCGTCTTGTAGAGCGTTATTTTTGTCGAACGAGAGAGGGCTCACAAAGTAACATCTATTAGCAAGTGTGATTCTTCACTTGATCTCCAGGCTAACATCATTCACGGTGTTCACGGCGGACGCCAGGTCTGTGAATTGACCACTTCGAAAGTATAGCCTTTTTTTTTTTTTTTTAAACTTTGCTGTTTTTTATTGAATCTTCTCTTAAATTGAGACTAACAATAAGTATACAAATCTTATAACTAAACATTATCTAACAGTTTCTCTTAACTGTTTTAGGATTGCACGTTCCTAGATTCTATCGCTGGTTGGTAGAGTCGTTACGACGCAGACGGAGCGGGGCTGCACAGCTTGTTAGCCCTCGCGCGAGGGTATTAGGTGCGAAGAAAGCTTGCTGGAGTATTTTACCTTGTGTTCACTATTACATTCTCTGACTGGTTTGAATATTTAGATCTTCTGTATGTTTTTCGTTTCGAACGTACACGGTGCCCGGTGATAGTTCTAAGGATTTGTGACTGGACTCGCTGACAATATCAATGGTGCTATTGCTAGCGTTCCCCCATATTTGTGGAAGCCATAGGTCCAGATGGGTTTTAGTACGGAATTGTAAAGCAGGAACCTTATATTCAAGATTGAGAGAGGACCGAGCGTTGATAAGCCAGTGGAGGCTATTGGCTTTTTGTTTTAGTTGCGTTCTCTTGGTTCGATGTGCCTACGCCATGTGAGTCTTCTGTCGAGGTGTACTCCAAGATACGTCACTTCGTTTGCTGCGGGAGTGCGGAATTGTTTAGTGTGAGCGGTTGGACAATTTTGCCTGTTTTTAGGTAAACGTAAATGTTGCTTTTTTTGTTCGTTTATTTTATTCGCCAGTCAGGAGAGCATTTCTCCCTTCGGACATATGAAGAGCCAGTTGCGCCGATGCATGCATAGGGCACTCGAACGGCTGAGAATAGCTGTATCGTCAGCAAAGTTGGTGTTGTTAGTCGTCTACTTGTTGGAATATCTGTGTGTAAAGGACATATAGTGTTTGGGTCCAAGTACGCTGCCTTGTGGGACTCCAGCTCTGATCACATAGTTCGTCAGACATAGAGAATTGCATCTCACTCAAATTTTCCTTATATAGTACGGACTTCTTAATTAATTTGTGTGTAATTATTAGGAGCGTTGTTTGATCTTATGCGTTAGCTTCTAGCCAGACTTCTGTCGAATGCTTGGGATCATCTAGTAATATTGCAGTGCAAATTTCGGTTTTTCGAATGCGCTTCTTTATTCAGATGTTTATGCGATTACTGCTCGAATAGTGCCGTGTTTTTCACGAAACCAAAATTGATGTGATGAATTTTGTTTTGGATTCTTAGATATGGATTTATCCGGATCAGTCAGCATTTTTCAAAGAGTTTTGAAAGGCATGCATGTATGCTTATGGGTCTGTATGACGATGGATTTGTGTTATCTTTGCCTGGCTTGTATCATTATTATTATTGACTTTTTCCATCTCTCTGGGAAGTAACCAGGCTTGGTGATGGCATTGAAGAGTGCGCGAGGGTGCAAACTGCACAACATGGGAGCTCAATAATCATTTTTGGCGTTATTTGGTCGAGGCCTGGTGATTTTTGCTTTTTGATGATGTGTGCAATTTCGTTTGGCGAAATTTCATTGGCTCTTGTTGAAGCTGAGAGTCACTTGTTAATGTTGGTAGTGTGAATGAATTTGTGGCAGGATTTGGCTGAAACACATTTTCGTGTTCCTGCAAATGGTTTTGGCTCTGTCCGTCACGCGGCCCCAGCCGCCTAGTTGGTTTTTTATAGGCATCACAGTTTCTGTTGGGGCATTAGAGTTGGATGAGCCTTCACAGTGAGTTTTTCGTAGAAGAGGATGGTAGTTGCTGGATGTAGCGATGTTGACTATTTGCTTTTTGTTGTTTTAACGCTTGGTAAGCTTGCGGGTGGCGTCTTAAAGCCTTTGACGTGCATATGGCGACCTGTAGGACTGCCATTCTCGTCTAAGGGGTCGCTTTTCTAAGAACGAGTTGCTCGATTTGCTGATTTGTCTTCTTTTGAGTGTAAGGCGCTTTTGCGTTTTGAGGAGTTGCAATGCTGGCTGCGGTGACAAAATTGGACTCTAGTGTTTTGATAAGGCTGTCGATATTCATTTTTAACGTTGAGTACAGGATTTAGCGTAATGTGTGAGCTTATATATTTCCTATAGCAGATCCATTTGGTTTTGTGTGATGTCAATCTAAGCGGTTGATCATCAGTTACTGGATGACTGAGTAAAAGGACGGGTGAGTGGTCAGATGAGAGATCTGAGAGACTTTCGGCACTGATCAAGTTTCGAGGTATATTTTTGGTAATTGCGAAGTCTATTAAGTCAGGCAGTTTGTTTGGGTCTGTTGGCCAGTATGTTGGTCTACCGGGGGAAACGTGGTCGAGTTTGTTGCTGGCTTTTATAATTGCATTATAGAGCTGCTTTCCTTTCGAAAGTATAGCTGTCCGCTAGAATGTGGGAACCAAGGCGCCACGCGTCCTTGTTCGTAGACAGCATATACTTCGTCTTGCCCTCGTTTACCGCCAGACCCACTCTTGCTGACTTATTTTCGATAGCGGAAAATGCAGCGGTGACATCTCGCTTGCCGCGACCAATGATATCTATATCATCAGCGTATGCAAGGAGCTGCACACATTTGTAAAAAATAGTTCCATTGCGATGTACACCGGCTTTGTTGAAGAGGCCGCATGATAGCGGTCGGATTGTCTTGAACCTCGAACGGTATTGAAAGGTTCGGAGAGGTTCGTTCCTACGTTGACAGAGTTGATGGTGTTGCTCAATGTCATCCTGCAAAGTTTGATTGGCTTTGCCGGAATACTGAACTCAGACATCATGGCGTACAGACGATATCTTATCGGGCTATCGAACGCAGCTTTATAATCGATAATGAGATGGTGTTTATCGATCTTGTGGGTCTTTTCCAGGATTTGGTGAAGATCTGGCCTGTGGTGGACTTACCATGTCTAAAGCCGCACTGATAAGGTCCAATCATTGTGTTGGCGATCGGCTTTAGTCTTTCACACAGCACGAATCTTATATGATATAGCTATACGACTGATTCCCCAATAGTTTGCGCATAACGTCGGGTCACCCCTCTTCAGAACAGGACAAAGAACACTGAGATTCCAATCGGGCATGCTTTCCGTTAGCCATATTTTGCAGAAGAGCTGATGCATGCATATTATCAGCTCATCGCTCCCGGTCTTAAACAACTCTGCTGGCAGTCCATGTGCGCCGGCTGCCTTGTTGTTTTTAAGTCGCATTATAGCGACTCGGACCTCACTATGGCTAGGTGGTGGTACGTCCACCTCATCGTTGATTGGTGGTATCGGGCTGCTTTCTCCAATTGCGGAATTTGTGTCGTCATCGCCTGCAAGCAGTTTGAAGAAATACTCCTTCCATAATCTCAGTGACAGCTGCGTATCTGTAACCAGATTTCTATTCTCGTCGCGGCTCCGTGCTTAAAAACCTGGGTCAGACGGTACACCTGTTGATTGAATTTTCGAACATCATTTCGAACAGCACCTCGAGTTCCTCATGCTCGCACCTTTCCTGCTCCCATTTTTCCGTCTGAAAAGGCGTCTCTCTTCTTTCCTCACTGTATGCATCCCGCATGGCTCGCGTTGCGGCAGACTGCAGCACGCTTGTGGCATGCCTTCCGTCTTTCATAACGTGATCAATTTGGTTGTGTTTTTGATTAGGGGATAGCCAACTCGCCGAGCTGCTGAAATCTGGTGCTACTAACTACCATGTTTCGCGACGCGGCGAAGTCTATCAGCCTTAGACCGTTATTCGAGGTGGTCTCGTGGAGGCTGAACTGTCCGATAGTGAGGGTAAAAATGAGTTCTCGTTCAACCTTTGCGTTGAAATCCCCGAGGATATATATTTCCCCGAATATTTCCTCCTTCTCGCATAGAACGCGTCTTTAACGGCATCGTCCTTTTCCTCTGTCGGGGCGTACGCGCAAATTAGGCTAATGTTGAAAAACCTAGCTTTGACGCGTATTGTAGCTAGCCTTTCATTCACTGGTGTGAGCCTGGAGACGTGGTGGTGAAGTCTCCGGCTTACTTCAAATCTACATCCGAATTTGCGCTTCTCCGCATGACAACGCAGCTTGTTTAGATAATTAGATATTAGATAATTTCTTAGCACACTGATTAAAGTTATTATTGCTTATCCGAGGCAGTTTTGTTGGTCTTCACTGGATCTCTTTTTTACGAGTCCCAGACCCTGCGCAAAACCGTTTAGCGTCCGGATGACTCGCTGCACACATTAGCTACGATATCATCCACCAGTCAAGAAGTTGCCTCAATTGATGTTAAAATATATAAAATGCAGTATATTTTGTCGCTTACATCGCTTCCTACGAGGTATATTTTGACCGGAGTATGATATCGTAACTCTGTAAAATGGAGAAGGTGGGGCGAAATAATATATATAATTCACAACACTGAATGCGAATATCGAGATGGAACTAGGTGACAGCCAGAAAATGGCAAGAGTGTACCAACGCAGCAAGTTTGGGTAAATACCAAGTCGCTCTGTCGCCTTGTAATTTTAAGTCGTTTTAAAGAGTGGTGGTAGTTACTGCTCACAAGTGAACTGAAAAGCCATTCAATATGTTTTCCGAATTCTGAGTTTCTTTGCTCCTGCGTTTCAGTTGCCTTGTTTTGTATCTAATGGACGCTGCCACGTGCCAGAATTCAGTTCAGCGTGAAATTCACTCTAATTCTATTAAGCGGCGCCACAGGCACTTCAGCTTACTAAGTCTGTGCTGAACAAATCAGAGATAAGTTAGCTGGTGTCCGGTACCTTGTCAGATCTCGATTTTTGCAAAAACCACACTTTTAGAGTTGCCAAGCTAAGTGTATTGTTTGACGTGACAAAAATACGTAAATTATTTATAAATATAATTTAAAAACTTTTTTTTTATATTTTTTAAGTAAATAAAAAATATAAATTAAATAAAAAACAAATTGAAAGCATTTGCTTTCCAATGGTAAACTTAAAAAAGCTGACAAACTTTGGAAATTCGAAAAAGTTTGTGAAATATTAAAAAGTAAAATATTTTATTTATTTATTATTTTTTAATTGTAGCCTAGAATTTAATTCTATGGTACAATTAGTATAGCTAGAGCAACAAAGGCCTTCAGGCTGATTTTTTTCTTATTCTAATTTCTTATTTTTAATGTTTGTTAATTTCATGAAGTCTCTTATGTTGTTTGGGTTGACCTCTGCGAGGAGTTGGTTTGGAGTGGGAATGTTAAGGGTGGTGCAGATATTTTTTATAGAGTTGCAGTGGCTTAAGAAATGTTGGATTGTAAGTGTAGTTTTGCTACTGTATGTTTTTAGGTAGTTGTTTTAGGAGATGTTCGTGTTAGACTTGTGTTTCTCAAACTGAATCTAGTGAATATTATTGCATCCTTCCTATTTGTCGATGTTGGTATGTTAATTGGTTGTTTATTTGGGTTTATCGTTTTGTAGAAGTGATTGTAGTTGATCCAGACGGCGTTTAAAATTTCAATTTGTGTTACTGTTGACGAGCTTGTTTATATATTTTGTTTTTGTTAGTGTTGTGGAGGAGTAATGGTGCTTGTGTAGCATATTTAGCTGCTGTATCCGCTTGCTCATTTCCTCTTATACGTGCGTGTCCTGGTGTCCACAGCAGTTTTAATTTTTTGTGGCTTGTAGTGATGATTACACGTATTTTTTGTATTGTAGGTCCATGATTGTTGACGATTTGTATTGCAAGTAGGGTGGAGAGAGAGTCGGTGCATATAATGTGCTTTTCCCGCTTAGCTACGCTTGCCAGCTCAGCCGCTGCTAGTATCGCCTCTGCTTCTGCCGTGAAGATTGAGGGTGTATGCTTGGTGTGATGAACGCTTTACAATATAATATTTTGTTCGTTGGCCACGCTAAAGGCGGTGATGTTTTTTGTTTCTTGAGCCGTCTTGTGAAGATGAACCGCCATGTGGAGTGTTCAACTTCTGATTTTGTTGAAGCTATGTTAATTTATACTTCGTTGGATGTTGTGGCCTTGTGGTGCTCAGTTAGCTCTAGCATGACAGTTTCTTTTTTTTTAAGAACCATGGTGGAAGTTTTTCTTTGTCCTTTTTTCTTTGGCAGAATGAGTATGTCAAGTGCTCTTGCTTTGTCGATGATGAGTTGCAGGCTTGATGTCTTTCGCGTTCTCGTTTTACGTCTGAGTTGGTTTACTAGTGTTTTTTGTAAGGATGAGCCGGGTGTGTTGATAATTCTTGTTTATTTGTCTTCCAATGCTCCATTGGAATCTGGTTATTAAATCAGGAACTCCAGCTTCTGCAAGCATGTTGTAGATTGGGGTGGTTCTAAATGCACCTAGGGAGAGTCGGATCGTGGTGTGATAGGGGGTGGAGAGTTTTTTTATTTTGGATTTGTTTGTTTTACCGTATATGCAGAGGCTATAGTCAATTTTTGATAGTATTATTGATTTTGAAATGTTTATGAGTGATGTGGTGTTACACTTAAGATTGCTACTGCTTAAACATTTAAGTATATTTAATTTAGAGCTTAAAGATTTTATTAAAGTCTTAACATGTTCGTTCCAAGTCTGCTTTGAGTCAAAAACTAATCCTAATATTTTGAGATGTTGTACCTTAGGTATACTAGTGTTGTTTATTATTATTTCTATGTTGTGTTTTTTACATATATG
Source organism: Drosophila busckii (assembly GCF_011750605.1). Lineage (NCBI taxonomy): Eukaryota > Metazoa > Arthropoda > Insecta > Diptera > Drosophilidae > Drosophila > Drosophila busckii. The sequence goes on from NC_046605.1 coordinate 23,475,921, forward strand.
TAAGTGAGATGATTTGTCGCTTGATATTTTTGTTCCAGTAAAATTGCACCATTGGTTTATTTTGTCAAATAGATTTTTAACTTTAGTAACATAAACAGGTTTTGGAATAAAGATAAGACAGCGATCATCGGCGTACATTGTATGTGTAAAAAATTTATCTTCGTTAATAATAATGCTTAATTTATTAAATGCTATAAGCAACAAAGTTACAGATAATGGTGAACCCTGTGGTATGCCATTATAAAGTTGTTTTACATTTGAAAGAGTGTTGTTTATTTTAACTTGGATTTTTCGATTCTTGAGATAGCTGTGTATAAATTCTATTATTTTTGCAGTGCGCACCTACCCTGTCGAAGGGTTTTTCCATGTCTATTGACAGTATGGAGATATGGTTTTTTGAAGAAAGTTTGTTGCATATATAGTTAACTAATATTAAAAGAGGTTCTATGGTGCATCTGTTTGATTTGTAAGCGTATTGGTTGGGGGAGAGCAGATTTTCTTGATTTAGCATCCACATTATTCTTTTAGATAATATTTTTTCTAGCGTTTTGGATATACAGGATAGTAGTGATATTGGGCGATAGCTATTTAAGAGGTGTTTTGGTTTATTGGGTTTGCTGATCGGAATTATTGTGGCTATTTTCCATTGCTGGGGAATGATGCTTGTGTCTAGTATTTTATTGTATAAGAGTTTGTTGACTGCTGTAGCAGGGAGTTTTGTTTAATATTTGATAGCTTATGTTGTCGTGTCCGGGCGTGGTGCCCTTAGGCTATTGAGACATGATAAAAGTTCAAGTAGCGTAATAGGTGTTTCAATAATTTTAGCTCTGTTTCTTGGGAAGTATGTTATGGGTAGGTGGGTGTATGATGATTGGCTTTGTTTTGCTGAAAGTATGGTGGGAAATTTGAGTCTTTTGAGTATTCTGACCATTGTTTGGCGAATGCGTTGGCTATCTTGGTTGGGTCGCAGTCATTGCCTGTCTCTATTTCTATTGCGTGTATGTGCATATTTTTTCTGACTCCTGTAATAGTATGAACTTTTTCCCATAATGTTTTTGTTGATGTGTTAGGGTTAATATCCTGGGTAAAATCGGCAAACTTAGTTTTTTTTTTAGCTCTTTTGGCAACGTATTTAAATTTGGCGTTGGCTTTTTTGTATTTCAGCAAGTTTTCTGTGCTTAAATGTGTTCTAAGGTTGTTAAGAAGTTTGATTTTTTTTCTTTTCAAGAGTTCTAATTTTGAGCTCCACCAATAGGTTATATTAGGATTAGTTTTTTTTGGGTTAGTTTTTGGTATTGCGTTATTTGCACTTGCCTTAATGACTTTTAAGAATTGTGCTGCTGATTTGTTTGTGTTGTTTGTGATGTGTATTTTGTGTGATAGTTCGTACACATTATTTTGAAATAGTTCCCAGTTAACACTCTAGTGCCCAAGACCGCCTCTAGACGGGCAAAGTTAAATATACCGTTAGTCACATTCCTCATTCGGGTTTTTCATTTCGCAGTTTTCTTATTCGGGGAAGTCCAAAAATTAAGTTTGTTGCGTTTGCAATACATAGAAGAGGTTGCGTCAGCTGCTCTAGTCATTTAAAGATCAAAAGTTGTGCAGTTTAGTCGAAATAATTATTTTGTAAAACGTGCGAATTAAAAAATGGTTTTTTTATATTTTTGAAAGTTTGACGCAGAAAATAAAAATATAGCCGTGTTGGTGATAGTCTTAAGGACGCAAAACATAGCACTCACAACAAAACAAAGTTTTCTTTTATGTTAAACAACAAGTTTTGTTATGGTAGCCAACGGGTCTGGCTAATTTCCGGGAGAAAAAAATTATAAAGTAAGTTTGAAACTGGCCCATCTCAATACATATTTAAGTGCAAATAATTGCTTCAGTAGATATGGAGCGCCGACAAATGCATAAGCTATCAGCTCTTTCCGACGTGGACATTGAGAGATTTTTAAATTCTATTGAATTTGACACGGATACGGATGGAGAAGAAGAATCGGATGACAATTTGACTGACGATGTGTGCAAGACAGAATTTCCTCTCAATGAGGAAGATCAAGCAGCGATTGAAAAAGCGGTAAATATGTTGATTTCAGACATTTGTGTAAATTCAAGCGGAAGTCCTACTCCGTTGGCAAAATTATTGTCACCCTCAACTTCGATAGCATCCAATTCACCTCACTCGCAGAAACGTAAACGCAAAGAGCTTGCTGAGGATGATGTTGCTCATGCTGAAGAAAGCACAATGGCCGAATTTGTGGAACCTGTTTCGGCTATAGATCCAAAATCACCCCTGTTTAAAAAGATATTGTGGCGCCAAAAGAACTTAGTAATAGATAAATCTGCGATTTTATTTACAAAACGCTCGATACACCATTCAAATGTTTTGAATACTTTTTGAACGATAATATCATTGAGCATATTACCCAGCAAACAAATTTGTATGCTGTCCAAAAAGATGTCAATACTTCGTTTTTAATTTCAACGATAATAGTAAGTTGCCCTCCAGGGATTCTGCAGACCACGATCATTTGTACAAAATACGGACTATCGTGAATCATTTCAATGAGAAGTTTTAGTCAGTTCCGATGAGCCAAAGATTAAGCGTGGATGAACAAATGTGTGCAACGAAGATGAAAACCTTTTTTCGACAATATTTACCAAACAAACCACACAAATGGGGAGTAAAATTCTTCAATTTGTGTGACTCCTCTGGCTTTTGTTATAATTTTGAGATATATTGCGGCGCTGGAAACAACGTTGTTCAAACTGGCGTACCAGATCTTGATGCGGCAGCAAATGTAGTTGTTCGATTGTCACGTAATGTTCCGAATTTCAAAAACCATATTATCTACTTTGACAATTATTATACTTCCTTGCCGCTTCTTGTATATCTTAAATCGCGGGGAATATTTTCTTTGGGAACGATTCGCTCGAACCGTGTTCCACATTGTAAGCTGCCTTGTGACAACGACATCAAGAAACGAATGCGTGGATATTCCACTGAATTTTGTGGATATGCATTAGGAGTCGAAATTTCTTTAACGGTTTGGAAGGACAATAAAGCAGTGCGACTTGCTTCGACTTACTCGGGAACAAAGCCTTTCCTGAGTGAAACGAATTCAAAAGGCCAGGTTTCACGTTTTGTTCGCTCTGAAAAAAAATACGTTGACATAGATTGCCCCAATGTAATCCACGAATACAACAGCAACATGGGTGGTGTCGACTTAATGGACGGACTTATTGGCCGATATAAAATTCCACTAAAGAGCAACAAGTACACAAATCGACTATTTACACATATGCTTGATTTAGCTATGGTAAACGCTTACATTTTGTTCCACCGAATAAACCAGCCCGACTCTAATAATACAAAATACCAGCTGCCAAACTTTCGATCCTTCTCTGCTAACAGGACGAGGACGCCCACGACAAGTTTCTGAAAAGGATAAGAGATTCGCAGGAAACAAAACTTTCCTACCGTCTAATGATGTACGTTATGATGGAGTTGAGCATTTTTCGATATTTTTATCACGCGCTGACAAAATAACCTGTAAGCTACCTGGTTGTACATCCGAAACACAAATTGTATGCCGTAAATGTAATACATATAAACCTGTGCCTATCCCAACAAAAAGACTTTCTTCGATTTTCATCACAAATAAACTAGCTTTTAGTATAAAAATATTTTTGAATTTTGTAAATTTAATTTACTTTAGTTTTAATTGTTAATTCTTTTCTTATTTGAGCATTTCTTTATTTATTTTATAATAAAATACGTTATCAAAATAATTTTTATACTACATTATTTTTTTGGCTTACTTTCCCAACAAATCTTTATTTTTAAGACAAAATGAACCAAAAAATATTTTTTTTTCGAAAAATCAAATTGGGCACTTGAGGGTTAACTGAGTGTTATTTGTATTTATGCGTTCTATGGGTTGAGTTGGTGAGTGTTTTTGGGAATAGCTGTAAGTGTATTGGATAGTGGTCGCTTCCATATAGGTCTTCGCAGGTTGACCAGGATGCGTTTAAATCAAGAGGTGGAGAGCAGAGGGATACATCTACTTGTGTGAAAGTGTTATGCGAGGAGTGGTGTGTGGCATCTCCTCTGTTTAAAACTATTAGATTGCTGTTTTGAATGAATTTAGCAGTAATATTTCCTCTTTTATTGTTTGAGGGTGATCCCTAGAGTGAGTGCCAGGCATTGATGTCACCTAGGTCGTGCAAGTCTTGTTCAACAAATTTCTCAGTTGGTGATATATAAACGCTAATTATCGATTGCTAAAATATTTGATTGGTAGTTTACTATTTTATGTTCAATTGATTTTGATATTAGAAGCGCTACTCCTCTGCTAGCTTTGGGGGCTAGTATATTTATATCGTTTTTTTATAAAGTAAGAATTGGTTTGGTGTGTGGAATGTTGTGTCATGGTTAGTGAGATGAGTTTCTTGAAGTGATAATATTTGTGGTTTGTATTTTTGTATTAGGAGGGAGAGATTATGGTGTTAGTCTTTATATCCATTGATATTCCATTGGATTATATTGAGTGTCATTGGGTTAGTGAGAAGGTTTTTTTTTTGTTTTTGATACTTATCAAAATACGAAAACTTTTTCGTATTGTGTTTAAGTGATCTCTCCTTATCTTTCTAGCTCCCCACTCAGTCCCGCGATACTGCGCTTTAATGCAGAGAACATTAGAGGCGATCGCAAGAAGTGAGGGTAGAGCCAGTAGAGATAGGTAAAGGCTGATTATTTTCACAACTCAACATCTTCTCTGGTACTATCTATATTAGAGAGCGTTGAGTTATTTTGGTTTGCTGCTTTGATCAATTTCAATTCGGCTTTCATTTGTTCGTCGAAGTCTGATACGCTGTTTGTAATCATGTCTTCGTTTGTTGAGTTGTCTGTTATCTTGTGTGAGTGCGTTTTTGTTTTGGTCGAGTTTTTTCCTGTTGTTATTTGTTTTTTGTGTTCTGTGCTTGTGAAGTTGTATGGCTTATCTAGTGTGTTTTTGATTTTTGTTTTGTCGTTTGAGTTGTTTTGATTATTTGAGGTGGAAGATAAATTTTCAGTCGCCGTTACTTTTGGTCATTCTGTTGTAGTGGCTGTTTCGGAGTAAGTTTTTTTTGTGTTTGGTAGTGTCTGTGGTTGTTGTTTGTAATATTTCGTTTTGGCTTCGAACATCGTACATTATTCTTGAGTTTTTATTTTCAATATTTTTTGTGCATCTTTATATTTTGGACAGTCTCTGCTGCTAGCAGCATGCTCTCCCTTGCAGTTTATACAGAATGTGCGAGTGCATGGAGTCGGTAGGTGGGCTGGAAGGCCGCCTGGATCTCAAGTTGTATTACCTTTGCAGTGTTTGGCTGTGTGTCCTGGAATTTGACAGTTTTTGCATCGCATGGGGTTTGGAAGGTATTCCTTTACCCGAGCGAGGTTCCAAGAGATTTGGATTTTTTGGGGGTGGGAGGCTGAAGAGGTTAAAAGTTAGCTGTACTACACCGGTCGGAACTACCCTGCCGGCAATTTGCCTTGTGTATTTATAAACTTCTGCAACGCCCTGCGATTTAAGTTCTTGCACTATTTCCTCAGTTGGAACTTCGTTAAGGTACGGAGCATAGACTGTACCTTTGCAGTGATTAAGATTGTTGTGATATTGTGTGTTGATTTTGCAAATGCCATGGAGCTCCTTGGCAGCAATAAACTTTTCTACAATAGTCGGGTTTTCGACAAAGATAAGCAAGTTGCCATCTCGGTTGATTTTCAGTGTTTTTGTGCTAATTATTTTAATTGCTCGTTCAACTGCGAAGCATGAGTATGATGAGAGGGGTTTTTCTTTGTCAGTGGCTGACATAACTAAGTATTTTGGATTGGGTAAGTTGGGCGTTGGGAGTTCTGGAAAAACCTCTGATAGAGGTGAAGGTTTTTTCCTTTTGGTTTTGGGGCTATTGCTAAGAATTTCAAAGCGATTTGCCCCTTGGCTATTCTGCCCAGTGAGCATGTTATTGACTTAAGACTTACTGTTGTTGTGTTTTTTTTTGATGAAAGAGAATGAGCGCTTGAAAAGTGGATAAGCTTGAAACTGTGCGTTTAAATTGCGATTAACTGCGAAGACACAACCGATCGATTCAACGTTTAGTCGACGACTGAAAAAAAAAAGTAAAATAAAATTACTTGAATCTGTGTGCACCTACGAAATTTTTAGCCTTGAATGCCTTCAGCGAAACTCAATTTCAATAGTGATTTTTGTGGCATACCTATTCAATTACGGTTTATAGATGGCTTAGGCTACCAATTAAGATTTGGTTTTCTATTACGTTTGCACTTTTACGTTGTACTTGTGTTCGGAGCAACAGACACGAAATCCGTGACGTTTTGTTGCTTTGCACTGCGAAAATTGCTCGTGTATTGCACAAAATTAATTGAGAAACAATAGCAGAATATTTAAATTAGCTCGTCCAAATCTATGTCTCCTTTATATTCTTCGATCCGCATTAAATTCGCTATATGTTCGTCACTTTTTTATTAGTCAGCTTGCTCAAAATTATTTTCATAGTAGAAAATGCAAAAAAAAAATTGCTTTTCTAGACAAAATTTGATGGCAAATAAGGCATTTTTTTTTTATTTATTTATTTTTATTTATTTATTTATTTAATGTCAACTAAGAGCAGTCGACAGCAAAAGAGTAAATTACATTATAGTATTTATATACAAAATATGTAAAATTAATTTATTATGTCTCAGAGCTCTTAAAAGTGCTGCATATATTTTCTCTTGTAGTGTAAACAGACCTAACAATTTGTGAAGGATTGGGGAAATCCAGAAAAACCATCAGATCTGGATTAAAGTTAATTGTTAATATTTTAAGTAAGTTAAGGTACACCGCTTAGTAATAAATTCAGAGGGCTCTGTGTTGATAACAGAATAAGTTTATTATAATCAGCACAGAAACTCGAAGAGGCTCATGCAGTAAATAGATAGATGTGCAAAAGTTAAGAGTTAAGGGAACAAAATTTCGAGTATACCTAACAGGAACCGAGAAATTGAGTTGACCCAACAAATATGAAGAATCAATTTCCCCTTTATTATTTTATCATAACATGACAACCAAGCATGATTTCGTCGATTTTAGTTAAGATTGAAGATTATTAAAGTTAGTCTTAGAGTAAGAGATTAGATCAACACCTGGAACCCAGTTAAGGCCACGGAAAGCAATTTTTTGTTTGAACAGAGTCAATACTAAATTTGGTGGTTCGAGTATTGTGGAGCCAATACAAGATCCATATTGCCAGAATCGGTCGAACTAGAATATATAAAAAGTAGTTAGTTGGTGTAGGGTCATCAAATTCTTTTGCTTTCGGTTGATAAAGCCGAGAACTTGAATTGGCTTACTGACAGTTAAGGAAACATGTTTGTCAAACTTCAGCTTACTATCAAGGAGAATACCCAGGTCATTAACCTCCGATAATCTGTTCAGAGGCAGTTGAACCATGTAGTAGTTGACGATGTGAGGCGAGTGTCTATGGAATGACATAACTTTTCATTTAGAGCAATTAAGTTTTAATAAATTATTTTTGCACCAATTAAAAAAGCAATCAAGATCGGTCTGCAATAAAGTACTGCATGACATGTCTCTAAATGATAGACACAGCTTCACATCATCAGCATACATCAAAATATTGGAATGCATAATGACTGAGGGAAGATCGTTAATAAATAGGTTAAAGAGCAAAGGACCAACTTGACTACCTTGAGGGACACCAGACGTTACGAATACTGGCTTGGAAACAGCCGACTTGAAAATCACCCTCTGAGTTCTGTTAGTTAAGTAATTGGAAATCCATTTCAGAAAATTGTTTGGAAGTCCAATCAAGCTTAATTTATTAACTAGAAGACGGTGATTAACAGAGTCAAATGCTTTACTAAAGTCAGTATAAATAACATCAGTCTGCATTTTGTTGTGAAAACCTTTGATTACCATTGACGAAAACTCAAGTAGATTGATGGTAGTAGACTTATGTTTCACAAAGCCATGTTGGTAAGGTAAAACTATTGAGCTACTGAAATGCATTAATTGAGAAGTAAGAATTTTTTCAAAAAGTTTAGGCGTAGCAGTCAATTTTGATATACCCCTATAGTTATTTAAATAACTTCTAGGGCCATTTTTATGTAACGGAATAATAAAAGATTCCTTCCAGATTGGAGGCAAATAGTAACATTTAACGGACAAGGCAAATAATCTATGTAAAAGTAAATATAGTGAACCAGCGCAATATCTAAGTACGCAACCTGGTACACCATCTGGTCCTGGAGAGAACGTAGGTTTCATTACATTTAGTTCACGCAATATTGAGTCTTCGTTAATCACAGGCTCCGCAACAAAATTAGATTTGTTGATGTTATAAGGGTAGTGTGTGTAGAAAAAGTTGTTAGTGACTGAATAGGTTGTTTGAAAAAAGTCTGCAAATAGATCGACTGATGCCTGATCATTATTTGCGGTAGTATTTTCATAAGAAACATAGTTAGGTATTGAAGACGATTTACGTTTAGAGTTTACAAAATTATAAAACTGTTTAGGATCCTGAGCAAACTGAAGCCGACCAGCGACATAAATATTGTCTGTAAGTTGAGATTTAAAAGTTAGAAATTCAGATTTAGCAGTTTAGATAACGCAAAATCAATCTATCCCTCGTTACGTTTTGATATCTTTAATAAACGCGATTTTATATTTTGTAAACCCGCTAACTCTCTAGTAACCATAAAGGCTTTTTAGACCTACTAGGTTGCCTACGAGGAACGGATTGTTCAAAAAGCTATTTAAGGCGTTATAAAAAAGAGACAAAGCAATTTCTAAGTTATTGCTGGCAAAAAAGTTAGACCAGTCATGATTTATAATAAGATTATTTAAATTATTAAAGTCGGCCTTTCTAAAACAACGAGGCTTAGGCGCTGCTGTAGGCTGCACGGTTTGCTCAAGAGCCGGTAGCTCTATAAGTAATTCTAAAGTTGGGTGAAATACATCTTCGGGAAGCACAATCGGATCTATTCTGCTAACTGCGCTAGCTGAATGATCCGATACAAATATAAGATCAAGAAATCGGTTGTTACAATTAGGAATATTATTTATTTCATAAAGTGAAAGATCCAGTAAATTATTTATGAACTCGTTGGAGCTAGTAAGAACTACCCAAGTTTATATCCATAGTTTACCAAGAATTTCTTGGATAAATTAAAGTCTCCTTTAAACACTAAATAATCCTTTCAGATAGCTTTAGAAGGAATCTAATTAATATTAGTAGGTGTTCATTATAAATGTAACATTCCGATTGAGGTGGATATAGGAGAGGCTTATATAGAAGGAAATTTGACAAAAAGTCACTCTAACTGCAACAAATTCAATATTAGATAAAGAACAAATAAATTCCGATAAAGGTCGGATTCAACGGCAATTAATACGCCACCACCAACCCCTTGACAGACGGTCACATCTATAAGTGGTATATTTATTTGTGAAAATTGCGTATCGCCCTCCCAATTTACGATAAAAAAAAAGTAATTGGATATATATTTTGTCGACCATATTTTCTTGTGTTAGTTTTTTCAAATTGCGCAGAGTTATGTGTCTTTGTCAACTTTTCAGAAACAACTGATTTAATTTTTTCTGCCGCTCCGACGCGCAGCTAGGCAGCAAAAGCCGAAGTGTCATTGCCGACGCCACACGATAGCTTTACGGTATACGTGTGACGGCAGCACTAAGCATACAACACTGTTTAGTGGCGGCAGCGCTGCCTGCCATAAAATACCTTAGCACCGTGCATAGGCAGCGCCGGCCACTGCTGGAAGAGTGTATTTGTATTTTAGTTCTTATAACACTGATGTCGATCCTTGTCCATGTTTTCAAAATGAAATATCGACTTCTATGCTCAACATCGGGTCAAAAGTTTGATGCATCGATGAATGTGCCATGTTTTCTAAAATCTCCACAATTTATTAAAAAAAAGGAAATTTCTTATTTTAAGACTTTTTATTTTATATATGTACATATGTATGTATATGTTTTTATTAATATAACGAACAAACACGTATGTGCAACAGAGAACGGCAATTGTGGCACTTTTTAAGCACAATGGTGGCACACACAAAAATCAAGTGCAAGAACGCATACGGCGCACAATGGACACTCGGAAAATACGGCACGGACAAACAAAAAAAAAAAAAAAAAGCGCCAAAACACCCAGAAGAGATCCGAGAAAAGGTCCGTTGTGTTTTACCGCACAACGAAGCAAGCGCAAAGGAAATGTCCGCGTTCGATCGGCTAGCATATAAGCATAAGCGCGAGAAACAATATCGCTTTTGCTATCCTCCTCTCGCTACTGCATTGGCAGCGACAGAGCGACGCCGACAGCAAGTAGCGAAAACAGAAGCCCTCAGAAATATTTTGACACCTTTTCTTGTGTTTTTGTTCGGGAAAGAATTGCCTGCGCCACAATGCTGCTGAAATCATTTTTTCTACGCACAAGTAATTGATTGTGGTCTGATCCACAAATTCGCTTGTGTGTGGCAGTACTACCATGGTGTTCGCGGTTGTGTTTTTCGTGGTGCGTGCACTCTTGCCGTTCTCTGTGCAATGTGGTGGTGTAAGACCACTTGTGTTACATGCAGTCTTAATTGTTTCGTTATTAAAATTTAACCACGAATACAAACAACGATGGTCAATGCATGTGTTTTTACATTACAAATTCACACGTGTCATTGTTACGATCCCTTATTTACAGGGTATAAAAAAAGTTTTCAGATCCCAGCTATACACTATGTTTTTATACCCTTCGATATTTTTGTGAACAAAAAGCATATTTGTGGTAGGCAAGCTGCGCAGTACCATATATATTTATACATATGTATGTACATTGGGTTATGCGAGCTACGCAATAACATACATACATAAACATAAATACATTGTGGTAGGCAAGATGCAGCTGCGCAGTGACATATATACATTCTATAATGCGAGCTACGCAATAATATTAATAAACACACATGTACATACATACATACATTAAGCTAACACAAGTTGCGGCTGCCCAGTGGCATACGTACATTCTGGAATGCGAGCTACGCAATAATATTAAGAAACACGAATTCTGTAAGGCGCACTGCGCTATATCATATACATACGCACATATACATAGTTTAAGCAAAAATAATTTGCGCAGTTTACCAGCTGCATTATTATATCTGAATGCGTAATTGATGAAGCAAGACGGTCAGTTCTGTTTCGGAGTTCGGTCACAAGATGAAGTGGTCAACATTTAAGATCAGCAGGCACAAGACGCAGTTGGCGACATACCAACAACTTCAAGCACAACAATCATGAAGTGTCCGTGCTGCAACAGCTACGTGGGATACAGCAGATGCTAGCAGAACTCAAAGGCCCAAAAGGAGAAGAGCACCACAACACAAATTGGCGACAAAGGTGGCAACGGTAGCGATAACATAGAGAAGCGATCAATCTTTGATATGAATGCTAAACAACAGCGAAGTGACAGTGCAGCTTTGGCTTTGTCACAAGCTAAAGAAATCGCAATGAGATACGACGGAACAACATGTGCACGTCTTTGGGCAGCACAAATACAAAATATTGCAAAAATGTACAACTTAGACAATGGCAACATGCGTATTTTGATAATCTCAAAATTAAAAGGCAGCGCTCAACAGTGGCTGCATGCCAACACAGTGCGAATTATGGAACCAATCGACGTGATATTGAAACAATTAATTTTTGCATTCGGAGATCAACAATCTAAAATGGAGTTACTGCGCAAATTCGAGGATCGTAAGTGGCAGCCCGGTGAAAAATTCGCAGCATACTTCCAAATAAAAAAAAAAAACAGATGAGCTTATTGAACATATCTTTGAAGGGATTCCGGACATCAACCTGCGCGATCAGGCGCACATACAGCGATTTTCCAACCCAGTGCAGATTCTTTGCGCTTTCGCCAACGTTCATATTCGAGGACGGACAGCAGCACCCAAGCAGATGGCGCCATCTGTAGCTCGCAGAGCTGAAGTACGTTGCACAAACTGCAACTCAAACGGACTCAACGCACAAGAATGCCGAAAAACAAAAAGGGAGCGTGCGGGCAGTTTGGACACTTTGTAGCACAATGCCCAGATAGAATCGAAGTGCGTGGCAACAACTATGTAAAGTACTTCAAAATTTATTTCATAAACAATAACCCGATTCTTTCCCATATCTTTCATAAAAAAAACACTCATGCCCAAAGAGGCAAACTTAAAAGCTGTAACTGAATCTTATTTTGGATTAAATAAAAGCCAACTTGAAGCATATTATATTATGTTTTCAAAGAAAGAACAAAATGTTATTTTAATTTGATAATAGTTTCAAACGAGTCTATGAGTCATGTTGTAGTTTTAGGCAGAAATTTCATGGATGCATGTAATTTAAAGTTTGACCTCGACAAGCTAAAAATGTTAACAGTAGAAAACAGTCTATACCACAATGAAAATCCATCTCACAAAATTAAAAGTTTGAAGAATAGCTCTTATACAGTAATTTGCAAAATTGAACCAAATGTTAAGTTAGTTCAAAAGTTTTCAACAGGATATATGTAAAATAGAACGACTGGCATCTCATACAAGTGATACAACTGATACAAATGATACAATGTGGGGAAAACATAGGTGATGGAACAAAATGGAAATTTACAAGAATACTGAGGGAAAATTACATAAGCAACAATCAGAGCAGAAATTAAACTATGTTTAGAAAATAGCAAGCCTTTTATTTACATAAAGATATTATTCAACCAAATGATTCTAAATATGCTTCGCCCATAGTGTTAGTAAAAAAAAAACTGGCGACATGTTATTATGCATTGATTTCAGAAAGCTAAACAAAGTATTAATTAAAGAAAATTTACCCACTGCCACTGACAGACGACTTGTTGGACAAATTAGTAAACAAAACGGTATTCTCAAAACTAGATTTAAAAAATGGTTATTTCAATATTTTCGTAGACAAAGAGTCAGTAAAATATACATCGTTTGTAACGCCCCTTGGCCAGTTTGAGTTTCTCAGAACGATTTGTGAATTAAATATTTTGGTATATGATTAGGAAGAATAAAGTTATTGTCTATATTGACGATATAATGATCGCTAGTAAAGACATTAAAAAACATTAAGATACATTGACAGTAGTATTTCAAAGATCAACACAAAACAAATTAGAGTTACGCATGGACAATCAAGCGTCATGTATTTAGGGCTTTTCATATCGAAAGACGGAATAAAAGCAGACGAGAAAGGCATTGAGGCCGTACAAAATTTGCCAATACCAGATAAATCCCCTGCTGTTCAAAGCTTCTTAGGACTGTGCTCCTACTTTCGCAGGTTCATAAAAGATTTTTCAACAATTGCCAAGCCGCTATACGATTTAATAAGTAAAGATACACAGTTTAAATTTGAAGAAAAAGAACTTGAATGTTTCACAATTATAAAAAACAAATTGATACAGTCACCAATCTTAGCAATTTATGATTATAAGAAAGATATTGAGTTACACTGTGAAGCCAGTGCATTAGGTTTTGAAGCTGTCGTACTTGAGAAGAAAGACGATGGAAGACTACACCCAGTTTTCTACTTTTCACATCGGACAACAGAATCAAAGTATCACAGCCTTGAGCTAGAAACCCTTGCAATAATTTATGCTTTAAGACGGTTCAGAATATACGTGAAAGGCAAACATTTTAAAATAGTTACAGACTGTAACCACTAAGCATACAACATAAAATAATGTTTGCACGTGTATACATTAACGTTTGCACTCCAAATTAAAAAGTGTCATCCTTTTCCTATATATATTTCAAATATATTTATTTTGACCTGCACAAGTAATAAAATATTGTGCTGACCCTGTTGCTGAACTTTGAAAAATTCAATATACCCTACATACCCTAGAAGCGGTCAGCGGCAGAAAATATAAAAATTGAATTTTTGAAGTGCTTGGGCTTGCAACAGAAGCACACACATACGCCCGCATACATACAAATGGGTTCTCATTGCAACTGGCCACTCGCACACACGATCGCTTATGAGTGCGCTGGCAGTTGTTGCTTCACACACATGCTCTAAGGCATGCACGCATACATAGAAAGAATATCAGCGCGCTGCGCAGCGCACCCACCCTCATGCGTTGAAAGCCTCTTAGGCAATGAACTGTGCAACACTGCCTTGATTTCGGCAAAGAGTGTTAGGATCGCGAACTCACCACGAAAGTTCACGAAGTTTGCCTTGGGCTCAATCGTCGAGAAATTATATGCAGCCACTTTTTAGTCGATTTCATGATACAATAATACCATGGTCGTGTTGTATGCTTAGTGCTTTTAGGCAATGATGTGTGCAGTGCTGCCAACTTCGCCTTTTAGTGGCCAGATCCATAGGAGGAGAAATTGTCAGCTAGCAGGTGGGAATTGTGGCATTTTTGAAAATGCAGCCTTTTCAATCTGCCCTTGATGACAAAAAAAAAAAAAAAAGGTCGCGGACAATGTTTTTTGTGTCTTTCCCTGCAATTTTGCACGCCATACATTAGCGTATGGAGCGTTCAAAACATTAAGCCATGGTTCAATAGAAATAAAAACAATAGCAGATAAATAAAGAATGTCAACATGTACATAGATGTCGAAATAATTTAAGTTAAAGGGAAAAAAAACTGTAAATATTAGATGTAAGTCAAACAACATGATCAGGAGATTAAACGGTCAGGATGGCCGAGGATGTGAGCTACGCAATAACATGCATAAAAATACATTGTGGTATGCGGCTGCCGCTGCGCAGTGACATACGTACATTCTGGAATGCGAGCTACGCAATAATATTAAGAAACACATATACATAGTTTAAGCTAAAATAAGCTGCTTAATGCGTAATTGATGAATATAAAAGGAGAGGACGCGAAGCGAGACGGTCAGTTCTGTGTCGGCGTTCGGTCAATAAATAGTGAAGTGAAGTTTGTGTACTCATATATAAACATATATTAAGCCTCCGACATATTATGAAGTACATATGTAACAGGGAGAAGGAGGTGGTAGACCCCATAAAGTATATATGTATATATATATTCTTGGTCAACAAGACAAATTGAGTCGATATAGATATGTCCGTCTGTCTGTATGTATGAGTGCCTGTTTCTCAACTAGAAAAACTAGTGCAACCAAATTTTGTATGTACATACATAGGTGCTCCTATACCCGTGCTAAAATTTTGTTTTTATTTCCTTCCCCAGCACCGCAAATAAAAAATAACGGAATACACCCACAATATTAAGCAACTAAAAGTTATTTAAAAATTTGAAATAAATCACAAATACGCTCGGGTAACTAATTTATGAATTATTTACTTTTTAATTTTCAATATAGAGAGCGGGTGTGCTTGCCAACGCAGTCAGCTGCTGACGCTACAGCGAAAAGGAGTTGTGACGCATTGGCTGTTTTCTGTGTTTTGTTGGCTGTGTGTGTTTGTGTTTGTGAGCAAATGCGTGTGTTTGCTGCGATGTTCTATTCAAAGTGTATATAAATTTTGGTTGCGCCCAACTTTAATTTGTCTACTTGTTTATATTACATACATATTGTTTGACTTAAATCATTAAGATTCTAACTTCATGAGTAAATTATTACAAATACCACCTTATGCACAAAAACATTGGAAATAAGGTAGGAGACTGATTGTTAATGGGGTAAATGAGAAAAAAATATTTGGGGTCAGACAAGTTTAATGGTTCTAATAAAATTATAATTGCATACATATATTACTGAAGAAAATGTTAATAATTAAATGTAAATCAACTTGGTAGGCGGATTTATGGGCGACATTGTTCTTACTGCGAGAGATAAGATACCTGATCCTAAACACTCAATAGTGAAAAACGAGAGAATGCTGTCTAACCAGCCCAGCGCGGTGGATGCTTCGTCTGTAAAACATAGTTCATCTTTCCATCTATATATAGAAAATTTTAAGCACGTATATAACGAGGGTCTGCAAGTAGAAGAAGAAGGCTTAACAGACGTTATTCGAAAAAAAACCAAGATGTCTAATTTCAACAACATTTGGCTAAATTCAGAGGGCCGGGTAAGTTGAATACAGAAAACATTAAAATAGATATATATATATATATATATATTTGAATGTCATTGAACTTAGAGCGCTGTGAAGCATTATGTGCATATACCATTAGACATAAGCCAGCAAAACGCTGACTTATGGTTACCAAAGAGGAATCTACGACTCGCGAATAAATTACATGCAACGCCAGAATTTCTAAAGCACAGTAAGACGCGCTTTTTAAGGCGCAAAGTCGATGTACGTAAAATTCAATCCAATAACAAAGATATTGAAGATGATTCTGGGAAGCATTTCATAACAGAGCAGCGACATTATATTGTTCCTACCCCATTTCCTACGCTACGCTCTACTATACCAAATGTTTATAGCAATGCCGGTGGTAATGGTATGTTGTTAAATAACAAAGATGTGGACTTTATACATTCACATGGCATGACGCGAAAAGAAGATAGGCGTATACACAAGACAAGGTAATTGGCTACCGTAAGCCATAGATTACATTATTAATACTTTATATGTTTGACTGAAATTTTTTAGAAACCATCACCGTTATAATTGTAATAAAAAAAAATCCCATTTTCGAGGGGACTTAAACCAAACTATTGATCAGAAAGCACAAAACTACTTGAATTCAGGACGCCAACATAGCAAATGGCTGCAGGGTAAAAATAATCAGATAGTTTGGCAATCGTTCAATACGTCAAAATCTGTACAGCCGTCACAAGTATTTGAGAATAAATTAAATATAATTCAGTAAGTAAAGTACAATAGCATTGTATGCAAATACATTTTTTCTAGTCAAGTACAATTTTTCATCACATACAAATAATTTTATTTTTATTTTCTTCTTTTGACAGTCAGCAGCAGATTGCATCGCATAATCGCGTATCACGAGCAGTAACCGCAAAAAAGGAACGGATTTGGGACTATGGTGTTATACCATATGAAATTGATGGGAATTTCAGTGGCTTACACAAGGCGCTCTTTAAACAGGCTATGCGGCACTGGGAAAATTCCACATGTATTAAATTTGTAGAGCGAGATGCAGAAATACATCCAAATTATATAGTCTTTACAATACGCAACTGTGGGTAAGTAGTGTTATTTTTACTAAATTAAATATTCAATTACATTGCCTTTCATTTCAGTTGTTGTTCCTTTGTGGGCAAACGTGGAAATGGTCCCCAGGCAATATCAATTGGCCGCAACTGCGATAAGTTTGGAATTGTAGTGCATGAATTGGGCCATGTGGTAGGCTTTTGGCATGAACATACTCGTCCAGATCGTGAAAAACATGTAGTCATTGAGCATAACAACATTATGAAAGGACAGGACTATAATTTCAATATGCTTTCCATGGATGAAGTTAATTCACTTGGTATGGCGTACGATTATGACTCCATTATGCACTATGCACGCAATACTTTCTCCAAGGGTACCTACCTGGATACTATACTTCCAATTGAGGTAAAGGGACGCAAAAGACCAGAGATCGGTCAACGTTTACGTCTAAGTCAAGGCGATATTGCACAGGCGAATCTATTATATAAATGTCCCAAGTGCGGTCGCACCTTTCAGGAGAGCACTGGAATATTCTCCAGTCCTGTTTATTATACAGCGGGTGCCCTTAGCAATGAAACGGAGCATTGTGAGTGGCGCATCACAGCAACTCATGGCGAGCGAGTGGTGCTGCGACTTGAAAATATGGTATTTTAATAAATTTTTATAAATATTTGATATAAATTTACTATGTCATTTATGCCTTACTTGAACAAACAATCTAAAGTAATAAATAGATTTTCGATAGCATTTTAATAATAACTCATAACCATAACAGCATTTTTTAGACTAGCGTCAGATTTCTTTTATTAATTAGAACTTTTTGGAATTTTGAAAGACAAAACAAATAAGTAAGTTGGCGTATCTCCGTAATCAATGAGATATTTTAAATGACTTATAATTTATATGATATTTTAAATGACTTATAATTTATATATGTATGTACACATCAGACTTACATAATTTTTTAAATTGTTCTACAATTAGACATTAACTTCGTTTGATTTGTAGAACATCTTTAAGTCCAATAACTGCGAAACTGATTACCTTGAGATACGTGATGGATACTACATCAAATCTCCACTAATTGGACGATATTGTGGTAAGGTGGCTAAAGAAGTCATAACTACTTTGTCGAGTCGTATGCTGTTAACTTACATAAATAAACACCGGGAAGATGGTTATCGCGGATTTAAGGCGGAATTTGATGGTAACTAACTTTTCAATTGTAAGTAACTATTTAATGTATTTTTTATAACAGTTGTTTGTGGAGGTAACTTATCCGTTGATGATTCTGAAGGCCGCTTGGAATCCCCCAACTACCCGTTGGACTACTTACCCAATAAGGAGTGTCTGTGGAAAATATCAGTACCCAAAGGCTTTCAAGTTGCGCTCAAGTTTCAATCTTTTGAAGTCGAAAATCATGATAGCTGTGTATATGATTATGTGGAGGTAAGAGATGGTGACGCTCAGGACGCCCCATTAATTGGCGTTTTTTGTGGGTACAAACCGCCGCCGAACCTAAAGTGAGTACTGAACATAACAAAAATAACCAATTCCTAGACTTAATGGTCTTGCCAATTAAAATTGCAGATCCAGCGGTAATTTGATGTACGTGAAATTTGTATCTGATACTTCAGTCCAAAAAGCAGGCTTCTCGGCCGTTTTCATGAAAGAAGTAGATGAGTGCGAAACTCAGAATCATGGCTGTGAGCATGAGTGCATTAATACCTTAGGTGGCTATGAGTGCAGTTGCCACATAGGGTATGAGCTGCATAGTGACAAGAAACATTGCGAAGGTAGGTCCCTTACTAGCACCTTGCTTTTACTATCGATCACAATTAACAATGCAGATTAGGGGTATTGTGGTTGGCCTGACTTGTGTAGGAATTTAGACAAAAGATTATCTAATAATCTAAAAAGATTTAAAAACATGTTTTAATATCTTTTACCGAAATTCGAAAGTTGTCGCTTGCACAAGGGTTAAAAAAAGGATAAGAATAAAAATTTCTTTGTGCTTTTACAGTAGGAAAATCTAAACGCGTACAAATAACGACACAGAAAAGAAGATTAATGATATAACTTATTTAATAAATCGCAATTAATTTATTAATCACTCGTGGCCGCCAGAATTTAAAAATTTTGTGTAGCACGTTTCAAATATTAACTTTTGTAAACAAAATATCTACATATGTCGGTAAATTATATAAGCAAATACTGCTTAGCATGATTTACACTTATAAAAACGCTTCAGAAATTGCCATCTATCTTAGTAATCGTGACATGGTGCAATAAAAAAAGACACAGACCTCAATTTAATGAAAAATGTAAGACTGTCATTTTATGTACATATACATATATATATATAAAGAACTGTACTGACTGATGGGTGATAATGATAGTGACGTGTGACCGTTGTACACCCGAACCTAGAACCTAGCTATTGTGAGTGTGTGTTTACTGCGATACCTCAATCAAAGTGTAAAATAAGTGCGCCCAACTTTAATGCGTCCTCATGTTTTATTCATAAAATATATTTTATTTTCATTACATCAGAGAATGGGAAGAAATTACCTACACCTAAAATTACTCGAGTAAGTCCCAAGAAATTCTGTCACGCGAGTGGTTGCTCGCATTTATTTTATTAATTTATTTATTTTATGGCTTTATTATCTTATAAAGCAGCATTTGAGTAGTAATCAATTTTGACGGCTAATTTTGTTATAAATATAATATTTATTAAGTCAAGAAGTTGTATAGACAGTAAGAGAAACGTATTTTGGCGGCTAATAAAATAAATGTTAGCAACGTGTATAGTTTACGCATTTTTGATTATTATTCATTTATTTATTTTTTGATTAATAAATAATATAATATTCAATACCAAAAAATACGCATATATTGATGAGTTTATGACAGAGCTCCCAAAATATGCTCAACCAAAATTTCACAAGCTGTCTGCTCACTGAAATAACAGGGAAATATTATACAGACTCGCTCACTCTCTGAACAGAACACTTCAAACTGATTTCACTCGTGTTTTCTGTTTTATGTTGATCGGTGAGAGAACACACGAAGCGCTCTTGCGACAACAGTTTGAAAGGGATATTTTTGCTCGGAGCTCTTCAACAGAGCCTCGGCAAGTAAGCAAAAACGATTTGCGCAAAGTGTCTTTTCTGTTGTTGCTTCATTAGTGCTTTGTTGTTGCTTTATTTCATGATATGCAAAGCGTGAAAGGGTGATAGAGATAGAAATGGTCACTTGCTGGGACGTTAATGCGTAGGAATATACATATCAGAGAACGGCATGAAATGTATGTGAAAAATGTATGAGAAAAAAGGGCTGTCTGTTCTGGCAGCCGCGCTGACGCGACAGCAGGTAGCGAAAATTATATAATTTTTTATACTAATGCAAGCGCGCAACACACATACATGCGCAAAAGACACTCTCACCGGTTTAAAGTGTCTCGAGTGAGCGCGTACATATAGAGAGCAACAAGAAACTCTCACTGATTGAGCAAAGAGCACGCTGAGTAAAAACAGGGGTGAAGTGTCTTTTTGAGCGAGCAACCAGTGTTGCCAGTTTAGCATATTTCAGGCTAGTTCTAGCATATTTCAAAATAGAAAAGCTTATAAATGTAGCAAATAGCTTATAGCCTGAAATCTAGCTTATTTTAATTTTCTCTTAGCTTATTTTAATTTTGGTAAATTTTCTTCATAATTGTATGAAATTTGCAGGCGCTGAGTTTTACTTTTAACTATCGAATTTTAAATGAATTTTCGACGCTTAAAATTTCAACAGCGGCCTTTTTTTTTTTTTTTTTTTTGATTTTGCTGACGTTTTGACACAAATCTTAGTGTCTAGCTTATTCCAGCTTATTTTTTTCCTCAATCTAGCCTATCTGTCTCTCAAATCTTGGCAAACAATGCGCAGCAACAGTTCTTTTTGGGACTTTTTGCAAAAAGGGACCACTTCTTGCGAGCTCTGGTTTATGATCATGAATATATTGCAAAACTCGGCAGTCTTATGATAATTTTAGGAGTGATAAAATCGGGCCTGGTGCTTTTTTTGTGTTTCTTCTGCTTTGAAGATGATAGGCGTGGTACTTTAAGATTGTTGATTGGTGTGAGAACAAAGCTATTTGTTGCTGGATGAGGTTTATTAGACATACTTCACAGTTGGTTTTCCACGGTTCTATTTGATGTTTGAAGAGATCTGCTCCATACAGTATTTTTGAGCTTGGTTTCTCTCATCCTCTAGGACTTTTCATAATTTTTTCGAGGCAGGTTATCTATCAGTTCTCAATGTCTGGAATTGCGACTCATATTTCATTATTCAGCTTTTATATTGTAGCTTTGTATCAAGTGATATTATAGACACAAATTCTTCAACTGAGCTATTTATGTCATCTTTATAGATGTTTGCGCAGCCATCAATGTGGGAACTTATATATTTTCATGTATTTAAGCCAATTTGTGTTAGAAGTTAGTTAGTTAAAACTCTTCTTGTAACAGCAAAATAAATCATGTTGGGTTGCTTTTTTGAGTTTGAAGAATAACTTAGACTGCTTGGAGAAATAAAGTCAATCGTGTTTCGTGGCATAGCGTTACATAGTTGCCTTCCTTTCATATTGCTGAGATGTGAGCTACACTTAATCAGAATGTCATTACCTCCATGAGTTTCTTATCTGGATGATTTATCACAATTTTTGTTTGTTAGGCGAGTCTCTGATATAAGCATGTCGTGAATGTCATGTTGATCGAGAAACTGGAAGAGCTGTGAGCTGTGAAATGCCTTTCACATTCCACAATGATTTTTAAAGGGGCTATTTAGTAAGATTAGAAATTCCAGGAGAATATTCTGATTGCGCATAGCTTCCTGCGTAGTTGTACAGCTACCATTGTATTTGTTATAGTTATTTGGGTTGCTTTAATTCCACTCGGCAACTGATTGATTTTTATTGGAAGCAATGTTGAATTCAAAGCCTGAAGTTCAACAATAAAACTGTTGGTTCGAATCGTTTCACACCTACATGTAGTTTTTGGCTTTGCTTTTGAGTTAGTATAAGTATAGGTATTTTTTTTTTTTTTTGGGCTTAAGGTATTTGTTACGTTTGTCGCAGTGTTTTATGTGCCCTTTTAAGGATCATAATGGTACATGGTCATGATACATAAAATTTATTTTCGCGAATTTCAGCTGCTAGTTTATTAACCAAATCAGTACAATTAGCTTGACGCACAAAAATAGGTAACGGCATAACAGCAAAGCCATTTTGGAAGGATGATACAATTGAACTAGAAAATGGCTTGAAAATTTCAACAGGCCTAAGACACCAAGAAAGTTAAGACACTTTAAACGGAAATGATGAAGATCATATTACTTAAATTTCTTCATTTCAATTTGCAATAAATATAAATTTATATATTAGCTATACAAAATCAAATCAAATTCAATCATTCAAATCAAATTAATTAAGAAACAGATTAATAATCTTTTGTTGCTATAGTTAGTAGAAATGGTTCAGAGAAAAACTAGAGCATCGCAGCAAACACACCGACGCACTCACAAACACATACACACAACAGGCAACGCGTCACAGCTCGTTTTCGCTGTAGCGTTAGCAGCGACGGCTGTATGGTGCGTCAGCAACCGCACCCCGCTGTCTATATTGAAAATTAGATTATGTGATTTATTTTACATTTTTAAATTTTTTAATTGCTTAATATTGGGTTTAATTTTTTGTTTCGACTTGCGGGGGAGGGGCATACCAAGCTTGGTTGCTCTAGCTCTTATAGTTGCTAAGATATACGTACTCATACAGGCGGACGGACGGACAGACGGACATGGCTACATCGATTCAGTGTGTCTGTTGCTGATCAAGAATATATATACTTTGTGGGATCTGCCACGCCTCCTTCTCCCTGTTACATACATTTGCACAATTTCATAATACCCTTTTTCATTTTTTTACAAAATGTCAGAGTGATAAGAAATTTCATCGCTGAAATGAAAGAGTAAAACTTAAATTCAAAAATGATTTCGAGGGCACCCATGTCCAGTTTTTATATAGCAAAATTTTTTTGTTGGTTGAAATATAACTTACAATAATAAAATTATATAGTAGAGAGTGACGTGTTGCACAGATACTTCTAAATGTTTAACATGTTTTAAAGAAAATTATAATGTTGAGGAATACATTTAAACTAACTTGTTTAGGAACGGAATCAATTTGCTCCTGCTAATTCTTAGTTCACAAATATGTGCGAGTGTGTTGTTATTTCTCATGCTGTATGGCCCGTAAGGTAAAATTCTAATAATGGCTTTTATTATAAGATGCTTGTGGTGGCCTCATTGAATATCCCAATGGCACAATTACCTCGCCCTCATTTCCGGAAATGTATCCAATACTTAAAGAGTGCATTTGGGAAATTATTGCACCGCCGAAGCATAAGATCTCATTAAACTTTACACATTTCGATTTGGAGGGTACGGAGCACCAGCAATCAGATTGTGGCTACGATTCAGTGACAATATATTCGAAATTAACTGAAAATCGATTGAAGCGAATGGGTACGTACTGTGGTACCTCAATACCACCCACGATTACATCAGATAGCAATGCTCTACGTGTTGAGTTTCACTCGGATAAGTCAATACAGCGTTCTGGATTCGCGGCCGTATTTTTCACGGACATTGATGAATGTGCTGTCAACAACGGCGGATGTCAGCACGAGTGTCGTAATACAATTGGTTCTTACTTATGCTTCTGCCACAATGGATACTCGCTGCATGAGAATGGACATGACTGCAAAGAGGGCGAGTGCAAATATGAAATATCCAGCTCTTTCGGAAGTATCTACAGTCCGAGCTATCCGGATAATTATCCGCCTAATGCCGATTGTGTCTGGCACTTTTCAACAACGCCGGGACATCGTATTAAGCTAATTTTTAATGAATTCAATGTGGAATCACATCAGGTACAGTGTAAGCAGGACTTTAATGTGGTAACTAACGTATATTTTTTATTAGGAATGCGCTTATGATAATGTAGCTATATATGATGGTGAATCTGAGCTAAGTTCTTTGTTGGGACGTTTTTGTGGCGACAAAATACCTTATCCTATATCATCAACATCAAATCAGCTATACATGGCTCTGAAGACGGACAAAAACAAGCAAATGAATGGATTTACGGCCTTGCATTCCACTTGTGGGTGTGAAGAATAAATAAATAAAATGTAATGCTAACATTTTTGTTGTTCTTTTAGCTTGCGGTGGCTATCTGCGTGCTTCAAGCAATGTGCAGCAGTTTTACTCCCACGCACGCTTTAGCAATTTAGATTATGATGACAATATGGATTGTGAGTGGACAATACAAGCTCCACCCAATAGTAATGTACAGTTGCTTTTTCTTACCTTTGATATTGAGAGCAGCGAGAATTGTACATACGACTATGTTCAAGTGTTCTCAGGCATGGAAGACATTAGTGGACCAATGTATGGACAATACTGTGGTAATTTGGTAAGTGAAATTCTATTGGACATATGATTTATTTATACATTC
This sequence comes from Drosophila busckii, assembly GCF_011750605.1. Taxonomy (NCBI): domain Eukaryota; kingdom Metazoa; phylum Arthropoda; class Insecta; order Diptera; family Drosophilidae; genus Drosophila; species Drosophila busckii. Next base: position 23,500,689 of record NC_046605.1, read on the forward strand.
ATCACAATTTATTATGCAGCTCCCCCAAGACATAATCTCTTTAACAGATTCGTTACTAGTACGTTTTAAGACTGATAGCTCCGTTCATATGAAAGGTTTTTCAGTCTCCTATGTAGCTGTAGATCCATTTGAAAACAGTGAAGAGGATGTTGAAAGTTTGTATAGTTCTGAAATGGCAACACCATTTCCTGGTTCACTTAAAAGTATATTCAAAGAAGAGACGGAAGAATCTGACGACTATAGTGATTTTAGTGGGAATCAACTAGCAAAAGGAAATTTTCGTGGACGATTCTCGTATCCAATCAGTTATTCAACTTGGACGAATTAGAGAAGTGATGTAGAAAATTTTAAGTAAATCTGACAATATAAATTAATATATTTTTTCGACAGATTAAGAATATCGGCATGTTTATATTATGCTTCTCACTCTACTTTATCATATTCCTAGAATCAATTTTTTATTATTATCTATTGTACTAAATAATAAATGTAATGCTTATTGTATGTACACAATCAGCAAAAACCATATCAAATAAGTTAAGCTTTTTCTTACCAATCCATATGTTTTATTAATAGGCAATTTCAATTATAAGAATAGTATGTAAGTTATGAAATGCAAGGTGTCTACGTGGGCAACAGTTTCTTTTGCTTGGTAGAAGGTAAAGCATAGGAGAAAATTAGTTTGCCCTGCTACGCACTAAATATGAAAAATACGTGAATTTTAAATAATGGTTAATGCAATAAACATTGTATATTTATTATTTTTAGTGAAAAAACTAATTTAATAAACATATTTTAAAGACTTTAATAAATATCTTTAAACTTTTCTCGAATTTATAAATTCGAGACTATGTTTTACACAAAAAAGCTTAAAAAAGATATCGATGTTAAGTAGTATAAGTAAAAAATGTACGCCCAAAATATGTAACGGAAAAATATCTCAGCTTCGGAAATATTCATATTTGATTTTACCATACATACAGCGGTGTACGATTTCTGACGAACCATGCCTGCACCGCAGGCGCCGATGAAAATGTCAGTACATCGAAAATATGTTATGACCAGAGCTCGCAAGTAGTGTTCTCTTTTTGCAAAAAGTCCTAAAAAGAACTGTTGCTCGCAGACACATTTGAAAACGGGATCAAGAAGACACTTCACCCCTGTTTTTACTCAGCGTGCTCTTTGCTCAATCAGTGAGAGTTTCTTGTCGCTCTGTATATGTACGCGCTCACTCGAGACACTTTAAATCGGTGAGAGTGTCTTTTGCGCATGTATGTGTGTTGCGCGCTTGCATTAGTATAAAAAATTATATAATTTTCGCTACCCGCTGTCGCGTCAGCGCGGGTGCCAGTACAGACAGCCCTTATTTTGCGTTTTTTCACATACATTTTTGGGACTTTGTGTTTATCCAAGCAAAAGGCTTGTAAAGGCTTATGCAAAATTGTCGGGGGGTGGGCACACTCACACTGCCGTTCTCTGATATGTATATTCCTACGCATTAACGTCCCAGCAAGTACAGAAAAAACACTTTGTTCTTGAACGCAAATCGTTTTTGCTCACTTGCCGAGGCTCAGTTAAAGAGCGCCGAGCAAAAATATCCCTTTCAAACTATTGTCGCAAGAGCGCTTCGTGTGTTCGCTCACCGATCAACATAAAACAGAAAACATGAGTGAAATCAGTTTGAGGTGTTCTGTTCAGAGAGTGAGCGAGTCTGTATAATATTTCCCTGTTATTTCAGTGAGCAGACAGATTGTGAAATTTTGGTTGAGCATATTTTGGGAGCTCTGGTTATGACGCGTGAGCTGTTAAGTATGTGTGTCAGAGAGCCGCAATAGTGCACTCACTCTTAAAAACACTGTGCGTACAACCACTAAGCATACAGCGTACAACCCAGTACTACTGATACATATAAGCAAAACAGTGGCTGATGGGCACAAGAAATATTGTATGTGCCGTGAACACAGTGCACAAGAAAAAGGTTCGAAAAAGTGTTTCAAGTGTTTCATGTGTTTCTACCTGCCTTCGCGGCGGCGTGCAGTCAGTGCTGACAGACTGCAAAGGCTAAACACAAAGTAGTGACTGTGAATGATCTTGGTAATAAATAAATATTCAATTTCATATTACATCACGTGCTTCGCAATCGGTTCCGTCGCATGCAGACGTGTTTTTATTAGAACTGCCGGAAAAAAAATATAAACCCCACAAGTTTAGAGGGCAGTGAGAGTGTATAACTAGTGTAAAACGCGAAAAGACGCTAAGTGCGATGAAAACTGCACTAATACTTAATTTAATTTATTTGAATTATTAATTAATTAATTTGAATTAACTAATTTTTTTTATAATTTAGAAATGCATTAAAAACTAAAAAAGATGAATCATAACGATAAGCAAAGACAGCGCGAGCAAGACGAACGCCGGCTTTCGCTTCAGCGAAACAACGCGTACTTCTCTTTAGTGGCCGAGCCAACATAAAATACTGCTGATGCAGTACTTTTCGAACGGTCAATTCCCCTGACCAAAAATTCGACAGCTTCGCATCTTAACAAGTGATCAGAGCTCTGTTTGCTCTCCAGCTCTACCGTGCTCCAGGAGCACCCGAGTTGCATTGACGCTAAACATCGAACACGCAAAAGCTGGGCATGCAATGGGACCGCAGCGACATGCTTCCACCTACGTGTGCTAGCACAACTCAGTCTCTCTGACTTACCCGCAACATCAACACACAACTGAATACGCAACGGTATCGGCTGACCACCGCTCGCAAGCGCATTCGTTGGCAACACTTCGCTTCGGCTATATGTTCATCGGCGGCATGAAAAGCGCCGTATATCGAATCAAATACAAAACAAAAGCAAACAAACCAATCTCACTTGGACCAACAACTGCAAAGCGATAGCCCCGGCTCGGTTCAGACTGGAATGTCTGATCTGCTACGATTCAAATTAAACGGCAAGCACTAAAGCCCTCCTAATGCAAGAGCGAAAATGTTACCTCCGCCAGCAATTATGAAAATGCCAGCTTTCAAGCGAAAAACAACACCACCAATAGATTTCAAATTCTAGCAGACAACTCAGATTGATCTGCACTAGGCCCGAAGAAGAGGCGTTTAAAAAGAAGCCAAAGCCTCCTTCGATATATTATACTGGAGAAAAATTCCAATGCCCTTGTGAGCAAAAATATATAGAAGCTCATTGGACGAAGGAACAACTTCCACTATAGATTTTCCCTTTGTACGGTGGTCAATATTTCTCTGGGTGAAACAATAGTTCAAACGAAGTCAGAAGGAAAGCTTTAGAATATGTGTGTCCTAAGCATCTAGGCGACACTTAAAATGAAATTTACACTCGTATCATTATTAAAAAGGCATAGTAAGGCTTACAATAGTTAGCGTTCTTAAAGGCATTTAAGCATTGTCAGATGTAACACCTGCAGAAAATACTCATGCGCTACATGATAAAAAGGGCTTTAACGCCAAAACAGTCTTTAACATCTTAAACAAGGATAAGAAGCCCAAACCGCTATTAATAAAATAAGAGCTGGAGCCAGACAACAATACTTTTAAACAAGTGGACAGGTTAAAGGTGGGCGCCACCAACATTTAAATATACTTTGACTAGGCGTTATGCGCAGCAAATCACACGCATGCACTCACAAGCACATACACACAAAACAGCTAACGCGTCACACCTCGTTTTCGTTTCCGCTGTAGCGTCAGCAGCGACGATTATAAGTCGCGTCAGGATTGACTCATGAACACATGTCTATATTGAAAATTGAAATGTGATTAATTCCTAAGTTATTTCTCCGATTGAAACTTGCACAATCGGTTGAAAACATGACAAGGCAATTTTGTGATTTATTTCAGTTTTTTAAAGATTTTTCTACTGCCTTATATATTGTTTTTTTTTCGATTTGCGGGGGAGTGGGGGGAGGACATAAAAAAAAATAAAATAAAAGCTGTTCGGCTGAGTTTTGGGTTATTATAGAGTAGCACCTATATACTCATAATTTGCGTTATGCCTTGAGCTTTCTTATAGTTGCTGAGACAAACAGCTTTGCCAATACATTCAGACGGACAGTACGGGAATCAGGTGCTATACGACTCAGCTCGTCAGCTGAATCATTATATATATACTTTATGGGCGTCTGCACCGCCTCACTTTCTCTCCTGTTACATACATTGAGCAATTCATAAATACCTCTTTTTCCATTTTTTTACTTAGAACATATGTCAAAGTTGTACTAAAAGAACGAAGTGCCACCCTATATGCAAACTTCAGTTTCTACTGCATCGCAGAATCACTGTCAAGAATATGGCCACACACGGTCATACTGCCCGGTGTGCGTAGTCTGTGGACAGCTTCACTACTCTCCACACTGCCTAGCAAGCAAAGACAACTCTAGTACCAAAAGGTGCATCAACTGCGGTGGTAATCACACAGCTAACTACAGAGGTTTCCAATATATAAGGAGTTAAAAAGTCGAATCCAGCAGCGAGTCACCACGCCGCGCTCCTCAAAAGTACAGCTTACACCATTTAAATCACACCCAGACGTCTTCTTCTCGTCGGCAACCAGATCGTCGGTTGACTCCGGATCCTCAATAAGGAAAAATGTGACATTTGCAGGCGCTTTAAAATCAGAATTGGAGCCCACTACGCCAAATACATTGCACCCAAAAGCACCTAACTCTGAGATAAATATGGCAAACCATTATCAGCCTGTGGAACACCAACAAAATAACCTTGAGGCACTGTTCTCTAGCCTGCAACAAAAGCATTATGGAGTTCATGTCTTCATGCGGACAATATGGCAAGATTTAAATGCTTATCAGAATCTCTTGAATACGAAATGGTTAGTATACACCAGTACAAATAATGCAATCGCTCTCTACGTTATTCCACGTGGAATGCTAAATGGCGTTTCACAGCATAAACTTGAGTTATCCTCAATTCCTGCTCGACAAACACATTGACGTCATGCTATTGTCAGAAACACATCTGACAAACAAATATAACTTCAATTTAAGAGGCTACACATTCTATGCAACATACCATCCCGATGGCAAGGCACACGGTGGGACTGGTATCCTGATCAGAAACCGTATCAAGCATCACTTGCAGAAAATTATTTACAAGCCACAACAATTAAGAATAAAACTGGATAGTGGTAAACAACTTATTCTAGCCGCAGTATATTGCCCCCCTCGTTTCACCATAAATGAAGGAGAGTTCATGCAGTTCTTCGACTCATTAGGAGACCATTCATAGCAGCAGGAGACTACAATGCAAAGCACACACACTGGGGATCTCGCCTTGTGACTCCAAAAGGAAAGCAGCTCTATAATGCAATTATAAAAGCAACAAACTCGACCAGGTTTCCCCGGAAGACCAACATACTGGCCAACAGACCAAATAAACTGCCTGACTTAATAGACCTCGCAATTACCAAAAATTTACCTCGAAACTTGATCAGTGCCGAAAGTCTCTCAGATTTCTCATCTGACCACTCACCCGTCCTAATTAATTTACTCAGTCATCCAGTAACTGATGATCAACCGCTTAGATTGACTTCACACAAAACCAAATGGATCTGATAGGAAAAATATAAGCTCACACATACGCTAAATCCTGCACTCAACGTTAAAGATGATATCGACAGCCTTATCAAACACCTAGAGTCCAATTTTGTCACCGCAGCCCGCATTGCAAAAGAAGACAAATCAGCAAATCGAGCAACTCGTTCTAGAAAAGCGACGCCTTAGACGAGAATGGCAGTCTCACAGGTCGCCATATGCACGTCAAAGGCTTTAAGACGCCACCCGCAAGCTTACCATTTGAAAAATGCTTGCTGACTCGGATAAATCCATATCTAAGAATCCATTCTACGAAAAACTCACTGTGGAAAGCTCATCCAACTCTATGCCCACCAACAGAAACTGTGATGCCTATAAGAAACCAACCCAAACCCTGATGAAGACAGAGCCAAAACATTTGCAGGACACCATGAAAATGTGTTTCAGCCAAATCCTGCCACAAATTCATTCACAATCCAACATTAAAAGTGACTCTCAGCTTCAACAAGAGCCAATGGATTTCGGCCCAACGAATCGCACACATTCATCAAAAATCAGTTGAACCCGAAAAAATTACCAGGCTTCGACAAATAACGCCAAAAATGCATATTGAAGCTCCCATATTGTTGCGTTTGCACCCTTCGCGCAACTCCTCATTGCCATCACCAAAATTGGTTACTTCCAGAGAGATGGAAAATGTCAATAATAATAATGATACCAAAGCCAGGCAAAGATCAACCCACCAATCCATCGTCATACAGACCCATAAGCCTACTATCATGCCTGTCAAAACCTCTTTGAAAAATGCTTGCTGATTCGGATAAAAATCCATAACTAAGAATCCATAACAAAATTTCCATCACATCAATTTGGGTTTCGTGAAAAACACGGCACTATCAAGCAGGTTAATCGCATAATATCTGAAATATGAAGCGCATTCGAAAACCGAGAATATTGCACTGCAATATTCTTAGATGTATCCCAAGCATTCGACAGAGTCTGGCTAGAAGGACTAACGCATAAGATCAGAGCAACGTTTCCTAATAATACACACAAATTATTAGAGTCGTATCTATATGACAGGAAATTTGCAGTGAGATGCAATTCTGCTATGTCTGACGACTATGTGATCAGAGCTGGAGTCCCACAAGGCAGCGTACTTGGACCAACACTATATGTCCTTTACACAGCAGATATTCCAACAAGTAAACGACTAACAACATCCACATTTGCTGACGATACAGCTATTCTCAGCCGTCCGAGGTGCCCAATGCAAGCAGCAGCACAACTGGCTCTTCATGTGGTCGAAGTGGAGAAATGGCTCTCTGATTGGCGAATCAAAGTAAACGAACAAAAAAGCAAACATGTTACGTTTACCCTAAACAGACAAAATTGTCCACCGCTCACACTAAACAATTCCGCACTCCCGCAAGCAAACGAAGTGACGTATCTTGGAGTACACCTCGACAGAAGACGCACATGGCGTAGGCACATCGAAGCCAAGAGAACGCAACTAAAACTAAAAGCCAATAGCCTCCACTGGCTTATCAACGCTCGGTCCTCTCTCAGCCTTGAATATAAGGTCCTGATTTACAATTCCGTACTTAAACCCATCTGGACCTATGGCTCCCAACTATGGGGGAACGCTAGCAATAGCAACATTGATATTGTCCAGAGAGTCCAGTTAAAAATCCTTAGAACTATCACCGGGGCACCGTGGTACGTTCGAAACGAAACATACAGAAAGACCTAAATATTCAACCAGTCAGAGATGTAATAGCTGAACACAAGGTAAAATACTACAGCAAGCTTTCTTCGCTGTGCAGCTGCTCCCGTCTGCGTCGTAACGACCTACCAACCAGCGATAGAATCTAGAAACGTGCAATCCTAAAACAGTTTAGAGAAACTGTTAGATAATGTTTAGTTATAAGATTTGTATACTTATTGTTAGTCTCAATTTAAGAGAAGATTCAATAAAAACAGCAAAGTTTAAAAAAAAAAAAAATATTACATCACGTTCATATGAAGTCACGTTCACATTAAATCACATGCACTGTTGCAAACAAGCAAAATTATTTCACGCAAAGGGTTAGTCCAGTCAAACGTAGTTTCCTTTGCCTTGTCTTCTGACCACTTGAAACACTTGAAAATACTTTCAAGTGCAAGTGGGTATATCGAGACATAAAATTTTTTTTGTGTCCGAGTCAGTTCTTGCACTTTTTTTTCTACAGTGCAACCCTTGTGCTTAAAAATTGCCACTTTTGCCGTTCTCTGATGTGTGTGCGAACGTGTGTTTGTTGCGATTACGTTCCAAAGTGTATATAAAAACGTCTTACTCTAATACGTTCTTGTTTTTTTTTTTTTTTTTTTTTTGTTTACGACAAGAGCTTGAGATATTAGATGTAGATACTCATAATTCCAAAGCAGTACTATTTTAATTTTTAAATCTTTTTTTTCGTCTCCTATGCAAATAAAAAAACTTAAAAAACCTGAAATACACCCACAAAATGAAAAGTATTGGTTTTAAATTTAGAAGCTTTCTCAAGTCAAATATAAACTTCGGAAATATTTAAATTTTAATTTTAGATATAGACAGCAAGCTTCGATTGCTGACGCATCATGTAATCGCCGCTGATTGACTCCAAGGCCCAGCTAGCCAATGTATTTAATGCTCTTTGCATTAGGTCACACGGGGTCTGTGGAAATTTACCCTGAGATACATGACCCTCCCCCTCTATAGTCCTTAACAATTTGTTCATTCCTTGTTTAACGAATATAAGGGCTAGTAAGCTTCACATGGCAGGGTTCGCAGGACTTCTGGTCGATGGGCTCCACCAGAGGAGTCTCCACTCCCAGATCCATTCCCATCCATTCCCAAGTTCCCATCGTCCTTGATTCTGCCGGGAAAAATGTTTAAGGGGCCCTTAATTTCAAGAAAGGCTACTGGACTATGTTCCTTGACGCGCATTGAATTTTCGATGCGCTAAATTTAGGTGTGCAGAGTTGTTTATTTGTCGCTCTCGGCTCAGTTAAAGTATACCCCAGAATGAGCTGGAGTTGAGTAGATTTATCTAGTCCCAGGGTCTTATGAGGCTTGAATGTTTTAATTGCCCATATATTTAGTATGCGAGATGCATGCAGAATATATTTCATTGATAGACTCATTTTGAAAAGTCAGATATACTGAAGTTTTATTATTGGTAAGACTACATACACATTTCACATTATTCTGGGAACATCAAGAGTGATTTCTACATTTGAAATTCACAAACAAACAACATACAAGCCCCATTTCTTTAAAGTTTTATTTCAAAAATTTCACTAATATCGTTTATTTTTTAATTTTAATTAACATTTCAATTACAAAACTTTGCAATTTGAAAACGCACTTGCTTTACTATTGCAACAGCTGATATTTTTGAATTAACGCCATCTATTGAAATTTTTGGTACGCAATATTAACTTTACCTTTCCTTAGTAAGTTTCAATTAAAAAATTATTTATTTTCCGACTTTCGGGTTTCGGGTTTTGGATTCAAAAAATGAGTAAATTTCCTATAGTGCATCATAATTGCATGCATGTGTTCGTTTTCTAAGTTAAAATATGAATACCCTTCACTGTATAAGTTATAAGTTCATTTTGGACTGGTGCCTCTTATTTTATTATTAAAAAGAATTAAAGTTTTCTATGATAACTACATGAAAATTATTCGAAAGTAGTATATTTGATAGTTAATACTGGATATACTTATATAATGGTATATAATATATTTTATACATATTAGAACATTAGGGTACTAAGCGTAAGACGTCTGAAAAAAATGCGAGACACTGATTTGTATCTGCTTATGCACACATGTCGTGCATCATGAAGGCCAATTACACTATTGAATATTATTTCATTTTTTTATTTAATATATATTGTTTTATATTTTTTTTATACACTTTGACATTTTTATAATTAACTATTGGACCCGGCGAACTTTGTCTCGCCCCAATTTTACTTTTATATATAACCCCAGGGTTAAAGTCAAACACAGATAATTAAAATATCACATTAACTTATTTAAATCGATATCAGCAGAGAGCGATATGATAAACAATGTTTTTAGATTTATTTTCCGGCGCAAAAACAAACAATGAAGATGGTTTGCCAACACGCGAACATACGACGTATAGCTGGCCATGCGAAAAACAGGGAAATTCTAAATTTATCCCGCAGACTTCCAACGATTGGCTTTGCGATTTATTGATTGTCATCGCAAATGCCAATCGAACCGGGAACTGAATCCTCTTGAATTTGAATGGAAGATCAGTTGGATTAATTGGAATTCGTGGGATAAGGACTTCCTCTCTTTTAAATTCGCCCTTAATGATCGTCGCTGCAATCATGTTGTTCATCAGTTTCTTGACGGACAACAGGGTACCGTTATTATATTTATTACTCCATCTCAGGTGTGTTTGGCGAGTTTCACTATGGATTCAAAGAATTGGTCTTAAATTTTGCCACACATATTCACGCTTACATTCAATATTGGACGCACGCATACGCACCAGCGTTGCCAATTCTGAAAGGCCAATGCGTCGGTGCATGGCTTTCTCGAATAGGAGCCAGTTATCAAGTGAAATTTTTCCTGAAGCTGAGCTTCGAGATTAGGGTATCCAGGATTTCTCCCGTGCAAGCCCGTTTGCTCTCGGATCCCCTAGCAGAGTCATCTGACCTCTGCCTTTTATTCACGGAGGCAGAAGTCTTCTGTTTCCTGTTGTCCCTATCCTGATGAGTCTGTGTGTTCTACAGTAAAGCGTTTAGGACAGCTCTTGGTCCGTCGGTGAATTGCGAACTCAGCTTCCGTGTCTAACGACAGGAAACTTGAGGTGTGATGTACCTCTGCTACGTCTGACGACTACACGATTGGAGCTAAATTCTCCAGGGCAGCGTACTTGAACCAACACTTTATGTCCTTTACGCAGCAGTCCAACAAGTAGACGACTAATAACATCCACCTTAGCTGACGACACAGCTATTATCAGCCGTTCCAGGTGCCCAATGCATGCATCAGAGCAATTGGCCCTTCATATGGTCAAAGTATAAAAATGGCTTTCTGACTGACGAATAAAATTAAACGAACAAAAATGCAAGTATGTTACGTTTACCCTAAACACCAAAAAATTCCGCACTCCCGCAAGCAAACAATAAATAACGTTTATTGAAGTACACCTCGACAGATGACTCGCATGACTCTTCGAAGCCAAAATAACACAATTAAAACTAAAAGCTAATAGCCCCCCCTTGCTTATCAACGCTCCGTGCTCTTTTAGTCCTGAATATAAGGTCCTGCTCTACAATTCCGTACCTAAGCCCACCCCTATAGCTCCTAATTATGGGGAGCCCCGGCAGTGCAATATTAATTTTGTCCAGAGTGTTCAGTCGAAGATCCTTAGAAATATTACCCGGGCACAGTGGTACGTTCGAAACGAAAACATACAGAAAGGCGTGAATATTCAACTACTCAGAGATGTATGAACACAAGGAATAATACTAGAGCATGCTTTCTTCGGACCCTAACCCCTCGCACGAGGCTTAATAAGGCTGTGCAGCAGCTCCCATCTTTGTCGTAGCAATCAAACCAACCCAGGAACGTTCATCATAAAACAGTCCAAAAGAACTGTTAGATAAAGATTAGTTATAAGATTGGTAATATTTTTGTTAGTCTCAATATAAGAGAAGATTCAATAAAAACAGCACAGTTAAAAAGATAAAAGCCATCAAATATTAACCTTCATAAGTAATGTCTTACGTACATTTGCTTCCAGTATCAAATCCAACACAAATTGTAACGGGCACGCTTTTTTTTAAAGGGTTGTTGTACGCCACTGAAGGCTCACCTTCGGAATCTGCTTGACCAGCGGTCACCTGTTCGAGGAGGACTGGGCTTAAGTTAAGTGCTCATTTAGAACTTCCAAGACTCAAACCTGGGCATAAGCGTAGTGATGTGCTGTTTGCAACCAGGTCCCATAGCGTCTGTACATGTTTTTTTTTTTTTTTTTTAAACTTTGCTGTTTTTATTGAATATTCTCTTAAATTGAGACAACAATAGTATACAAATCTTATAACTGAACATTATCTAACAGTTTCTTTAAACTGTTTTGGGATTGCACGTTCCTAGATTCCGCTATCTATCGCTGGTTGGTAGGTCGTTACGATGCAGACGGGAGCGGCTGCACAGCCTTGTTAGCCCTCGCGCGAGGGGACTAGGATGCGAAGAAACCATGCTGTATTATTTTACCTTTTGTTCAGCTATTACATCTCTGACTGGTTGAATATTTAGATCTCATAGTTCTTCGTTTCGAAAACCGTACCACGGTGCCCCGGTGATAGTTTTAAGGATTTTTGACTGGACTCTCTGGACAATATTAATGTTGCTATTGCTAGCGTTCCCCCATAGTTGGGAGCCATAGGTCCAGATTGGTTAAAGTACGGAATTGTAAAGCTGGACCTTATCTTCAAGGCTGAGAAAGGACCGAGCGTTGATAAGCCAGTGGAGGCTATTGGCTTTTAGTTTTAGTTGCGTTCTCTTGGCTTCGATGTGCCTACGCCATGTGAGTCTTCTGTCGAGGTGTACTCCAAGATACGTCACTTCGTTTGCTTGCGGGAGT